>NC_058518.1:486030895-486331290 GCF_904849725.1 Hordeum vulgare subsp. vulgare | reverse complement strand
CTGTTTTAATTTTAGTTCACTACCTTGGATGAGAAAACCAGCGGGCCAACAAAACTAGGGAGAAAAAGAAAACATGTAACCCGCTAAGCTGAACCCAGCTCACACTAGCGCTTCTTCCTTTCTCCTCTTTCTTCCTTCTATGACTTCTTCTTCCACCAAACCAGATCGGGTTCCTCCCCCAGCCGCCGCCATTGATACATCGTATATGAAAGAAGATGAAGATTGTAGAATAACGTAAGATCAAGAAATTAAAAGGGAAACAAGTGGCAGAACAAGATCCAAATCAGAAGACATGGACACCACTCCTTACACGGGTTAGAATTACCTAAAACACTAGCTGGCAAAACCAAATCATGCTCATTGGAAGCTACTACATCAGAAGAACAAACATTAAAACCCTAGTTGTCAACTAAATTCCTATAGCATCAGAAGAAAAATCGTAGATCAAGAGAGAAGAAACATGTTGTAGAACTCTGGTTCTCCCCTAAATTCTTATATCATTAAAAGAAAACTAGAATTTCTAGTTCATCAAAAGTTGCTACAACAATCATGATCCCCGGTTTACAATGACAACGTCAACTAGGGTGTATTATAGAATTGTGATTGTTTGACTACTTCTAGATCATAAATTGCTTATTAGCAAAATAATAATTAAAGGTACTAGCAAAATGCAAGAATAACAATGTATCACCATAATATAATTTATATTGCATGCCAGAACTTTGCTCAATCAACACAGTCAGAAATTCTACTGCAGAACATGTATGAGAGAAGAAAGAACTAACTTTACTTTGTCAATTATGAAGCATCCCCGAAAACAAATGCACCATCTGAAGAAGTAACTTGGCTCATGTATGATGGACACAATTTTGCAGATGGCAACGTTTCGAGAAATGAGAGAGTCATACACAAAGTTGATGCAACAAATAACTGCAGCAAAAAATCTACAAAGAGTGGACATAGATACAAGCATACCTTTATATATGGAGTTTCTATAAAGCAAAGTCCTCTCAAAGTTAAAGTATACCTGACCAAAAAATATATAAAGAATAAAGTAATGAAAAATGAAAAAATGAAATCACTGTGCTTTGCAGGAGTTATCACAACAACATTTGGCTGAGAGTGAAAATTACATGATCGAACACATTTGCACATCAAGATGAACAAAATGGACATGCAGATAACATGATGAATTTTGAGTACACCGACAATGACCAGGAGGACAACATGTTTTCTTTAGAAGATACAACAGATTCAAGCAACTACAACACAAGCGATGATGAAGAATAGTTTGTAGAAGATTTGACAATGAAGATACCTGGAAATACAAGTTCATAACCATCAACACATAACAAGAAGTACGAGAACTCAAGTATCCATAGCAATCATGGAGAATCATCAAAAACTCAAGAAGTTCAAGAATATGCAAATGACTTATCTGAAGATAACATTGCTGAGAGTGAAATTAGATAAAGCTCTGAGATTAAGTCAGGAAGGAGAGAGCAATCATGTTCCAATGTTGGGAATTATTTTTCAAAGTAGAAATGAAGCACATTGATTCCACAATGCTTTTGCAAGAGTAAGTAGCAAAAAATTACCACATTACAAGCTAGGTCTACCAAAAACTACCTGCTTTTTAATTTCCTAAAAAGCTACCACAAAATTGGTGGGCTGGGCCAAAAAACCCAAATGACTGAACTGTTAAAATTTTAGCGACGTTATGACAGGTTGGACCCGCTCCTAAACAAACCGTTTGTTGTCTCTTTGTTTCACCGTTACTTAAATGCGAGGCCCACATGTCAGGTCACTCTTCTTCCTTGTCCCTCCTCCCCCCTCCTCCCCTTATCTCTCTCGACTTCAGAAAAGCAGCAGCAACAGCACGACTGGAGGTGGCAAGCAGCAGCGGCGGACGGAGCATAAGCAACGACACGGTAGCACAGTAGAGTTGCGGCGGGCGTATGAGCAGCCACGACGATAACGCAAATAAGCACGACAGGCGGCCGACGCTAGCAGGAGCGGCAGCGGGCGTCCGAAGCAGCGGCGGTGGCGGCACAAGCAACATGACGGGCGAGCGGCGCTAGCAGAAGTGGCGGCTGGCGCATAAGCACCAATGGCGGAGGTGCATGCAACACGATAGGCGGTGCAGGCTGCAGCGACGGCGACAGCGCAAGCAGTAGAGTTGGCTCCGGCGACCAGTAGCCCGGGCAGGCAAGCGCCACCACAGGGAGCCCTCGTGACGAGGAGCTCGGGTGGGTGAGCAGCCCACGGGATGGCTCCGGCAGCCAGCAGCCCGGGTGGCGCCATATGCGAGCAGCTGGTGCTCGCCACCAGCCATGGCCAGAGCAAAGCCGGCATAACAACACATCAGCTCCGGCGACGAGCTCGCACGTGACGACCCGATTGCTTTTTCTATTTTTGTATATGGACCTGGTTGCTTTTTTAAAATATAATAAGGACTTGATTGCTTTAAAAAATATTTGGGACCCACTATCATAACATGTCAACGGTCAACGAAAACGTTGAAATCTAACGGTCAACCTAACAAGTGGGCCCGAGTTGTCATAATATAGGTTAAAACTTAACTGCTCAATCATTTGTTTTTTTTTTGGAACAGCCCATCGATTTGGTGGTAGCTTTTTTCTTTTAAAAAAAGGTAGTTTTTCGTAGCCCTAGTCTGTAATGTGATACAGTAGTTTTTTGCTATTTACTCGCTTTTGCAAACATAACAAGATTCTCAATCATCAAGCAGACAAGCAAGCAAATTAGAGATCAAGGGCCATTGGTACTGACCAGTCAGTCTCAAGAATAACTCTGAAATGCAACATGTCAGGCAAACCAAGACAGGAAAGCAATCAGAAGAAAAATGAGAACAAACCAACAGGAGTGGGATTTAAGAGAAGAAAATACAACAAAGCCAGAAAAGTGCCTGAAAACTCAGAAATGACAAAGGGGAGAAGAAGAAACTTAATTACAAGGACAAATTGCAGAGCTGAGATGATTGCTACACAAATTACAGGTGAGTGGACCATAACAGAAATCATACTAGAGCATAACCATGAGTTGAGTACACCAACTTAACTACATTTCCCCTCCAAATGTATTCGAAATGAATCTTATTTAAAAACCCTCGTCACGAGAAACGCGAATATGCAAACAAAATATAATTTGAACTTTCATTCAAAAGTTATGAAAGATAAAAATTGAACGTCAAAACAAAAGACGCGTGCGGGGGACTCGTGACCTCACACCTAGGTGCCACAAATCCTCTCCCCCAAGCTGACTCTTACTAGCCTGACTAGTTTTAAGCTAACGCACGTGATAGAACCTAGTACAAACACATATCCAACCTCTAAGATAGAAATTAACAAACCTACAAATCATGATTACTTACTAACACCCGTGACCCCCCTTATGGTAGTTGTTTCATCGAAGGAAAAAGTTCATTTTAAACCCTAAACTCGTAGAGGTTCGACGAAATTAACCTCAAACTCGAAATCCCTGTCGATTGCACCCTAAACTATGCAATCCCGGTCTAAATCAAACCCTGGGACTGTTTGTCAAACCGGGATTGCAAAGGATGGCCGGGATTGTTTTATTTCAGAAATTTTAAATAGTTCATGGAAATAAGAAAATGTTCACGAATTTGGCAAAAAAAAAAGCATTTGAAAAAATTAACGAATTTTGAAAAAACGTGACGAAATTGTGAGAGAAAATCACGAGTAGTTTAAAAAAATTGTTCAATGCACATTCAAAAATTGTTCAACACATTTTAAAGAAAACGTGACGAAATTGTGAGAAAAAATCATGAGTAGTTTAAAAAAAGTGTTCAATGCATATTCAAAAAATCAAGTTTAAAATTTCCGAAGTACAAACTAGCAGCATCTAAGAACAAATAAAATATTAACATCAAACCAGGAAAAGATTTAAAAACATCCAGCAAAGATATGACAGCTGACATGTACTTTTTCTAGAATATTTCGGACTTTCAGTGGGCGAAAGTATTGCATGCAAGAGAAGAATGCCACAATTAAATATCATAAGTTTAGTTGCATAAATATCTGAACCTAAAAAAGAATTAGAATGCCTCTTGTATGTTATTTCACTCAAAAAACAAAATCCCAGCAGATCCGCCGACCACCGTTTGCGTCAAGTGTTTATGCATTTCCACTGTCACTTGTGCAGCTTGTAAACAGCAATTCCACCATGGTGGCGTTCTACAGGCCGATCTGCTTTCTTTGAACTTTGAATGTATCATCATTTTCATCTTCACAAATGTTAGATTGCACTAGCATGATAGCATCGTCATAACGTGCTTGCGTCGGCCATGACACATATCCGAGACTGCCAACACGGATCAATTAGTTAACCACTAGCTGTTGAATTAACACTAGTTTTGTACTATGCGCAATTGCAAAGACTGGATAGCCATGGACCGAACGACTTAGGAGGCGAAACAAATTGCAAGTTACGTATAGAATGGATGTCATTCTGTATCACGACATTTTGCATGGGGCGCATCCTTGGAGAATGGAATACAGAGCAATGAACAACGGAACTAAATTTTGGAGTCGACGTGGGGAATCCACCGAGGCGGCCTTTGGGCCGGAGATCACTGTGATCAGCTGCATAGTGCTAGCCTCCAGTACTCGTGCTTGGAGTCGACGTGGCAGAGCACGCCGAGGAAGATGTCCTCGTCACACGGCAGGCAGAGCCTGGCGTCGGCGGCGAACTCGTTGCAGGCGTCGAGGAGCGCGGTCCAACAAATTTTAAATGAAAAAGGATTAAAACGGACCGGTTCATAAGATGAATCTCGGTTGAAATTTGCTAGGGTTTGATTTAGACCGAAATTACATAGTTTAGGGTACGATCGACCGGGATTTCGATTTAGGGTTCATTCCGTCCGACCATTATAAATTTAAGGTTTAAAATGAACTTTTTTCCTTTATCGAACGACGCATCGGCGACGATGTTGGCCTTCACTATCATTGAGCCCCGAAATGATCGTGCGGAAACGTGCAGCGCCAAGCCATACGGGATACGGCGCGATCCAATTGCGAACCATGTGCGTTACGCAGGCATGCCGCATGCGCATCATCAAATCACGCATCATTAGGATCAGAAATCAGGATGATGGTGTACTGTCGTGGTCGATCCACAGCGTGTGGCGTGGACGCCGCGTCGCGCGGTAGCAACATCCATTCGAGAAAACACACCCATGTGGCATTCTGCTGCAAAAGCATCTAAATCGGTGGAGCTTTTTCTAGAACAGCAATTTAGAACTCATAAAGGAGGGCGTATGATATGGTGCTGATGAGGGGCTTGGTCTGGAACGGATTGAGACGGAAAGCGGTAATCAATCACCGCGTGCTGGAACGCTTGTTGGAGAGTAGATCGTCGCAAAAATAGTAGCAATGATGTGGATGAGCAGTTAGGAGTTCTTTTTTCTTGGACTAGTCACGAGTTGGTGGTTACAGTGTCACGCTGGTATGGAGAAGGCTTAGAAAGCAATCAGTATGGGGCAAGTCTATAATAAGCACGTGCACAGTGTTCTCAACAATTGTGGTTTCTACGCAAAAAACTACCACCGTACCCTCACCCAACTTTGCCACCAATTGAACCGCTCCCGCTAGAAGCGATCGCCAGGAACTGCCCCAGCGACACCGGCCGCCACCGGTCCCTGCCTCCTCCGTTGCCCACTCCGGCGACGTGAGGAGGTGGGGACCACGGCGCTGCAACGGCGCTGCGACGCCGGCTTGTTGTTAGGGTTGGTCTAGTGTTTTCTTGGGACGTTGTTGGGATGGTGGGAGCGACGTCCGGTCAAATAAATCTGCATCAACTCTATTTCCACACTGACAGCGACCTTCAAGGCGGCGTCTTGAAGTTGATGGCAACGTGTGCTGCTCGGTCCTTCAGCTCGGCGGCTTGGTCTTCTCGCCGTTCTTCAGATCTGGCGAGATCAGTTTCTCGGTCTGTCGCTGGCGCTCGTGGTTATTCGCGACGACGTTGGCGGCCGGGGCGAGGTGGTTCTTCTGGAGCGAGGATGTCGGTCCGAAGGTGGTGGATCTGTCGTTCCTCTCCAACTTTGTTGGTGGGAGGCGACAAATCTTGGTCCAAGACAGCACGGGGACGTCCCCCGGTCGACGTGCCATGGCGACATGTGCCTTGTTGCGTGCAGCGGGCCTGTTCATCGACTCACAAAGCCTCGTTGGCGATGGTGCTTTCTCTGATCTTGGGATGGTGGAGGCTCGGCGTCTCTTCCGGCGTTCGCCTCGGCGGCGCTGGAGTTGGGAGGCGGCCGTTCGCTATGGTGGTTGCAGGAAATCATAGGGATCGTTTTATATTTCTCGATCTTTTAGGTTCTTATCTGCAAATTCAGAATAATCATTTTATCCCGGTTTGTCTTTTAGTTTCCACATGTGTTGCTTATTGTAACTTGTTTTTCGATTAATGAAACATGTAGTTCTCTTAAAAAAAACAATTGTGGTTTCTACCTACTTCTTCTATTTTTAGATATAAGTATTTTTTAAGATTTTACTGAAGTACTACATATAGACGACTCTAAATATATTTTAAAATATAAATTTATTAATATATATTTTTAAAGAAACCGGCAAGAGCACTGCCTTTTCATATAGAAAAGAGAATGAGGTTTATGTACAAGTTCATTCATTTTATATATATACATAGCTTTTTAATGAAATTTCTAAAAACATTTATAATTGAAAACGAAGGGAGCAATAAGCATCTTCAATTTGCAAGCTAACACAGGCAACTAAAGTTAACACAGATCGGGTACCTGATCAAAGGATAAAAACACAGATCGGGTAATCAGACTCAACAACCTCTGTCATGTGGGTGGTGGTGATGTGCAGGGACGGCGGTGTGATGCGTCGTGTACGATGCCGGCTGGGATTCTCCGTGCCATCTTTGACACTCATTGGCGGCAAGGATGCATGGGCACCGATACACCTTTCAATGGAGGGAGATAACACGTAGAGGGTGCGTTACATGGATTGTGGTGGCACGTGGTGCGCTGCTCCGTGACACATGATTTCCACACTTCCACTTGCCCTTCACGAATCCGACGGATGGCAGCACCTTATCTCTTTTTTCCTTTCTCTTTTTCTAGAGAAGGCACCATCTTAGTTGTGACTCTTTTTAAGAAATATTATCTTCTTTTATTAGCAAAGATCTGTGAAACAGATTCACGTTCCACTTTATATATAGGACGCGGCTCACGGGTGTCAATGCGTCTGTTCGCAAACGCGGACGCATTTTAAAAAAGGCAGCACCAGCCACGCGCGTGAGGTCAGTTCAGAAAAAGAAACTTCGTGTAACCTGATTCCTCTTTCAACATAACTAATTTATTCTTTTTTTAAAAAGCTATATTTTTTAAACTGAGCGTTAGAATTGAGATTAGTTTTCACGGCTGAGTTTCTTACGACGAGCTCTTTAAAACTAGATCTCATATAGATAGATTTCGACAAACTTTTTTTAAACAAGTTTTGATGATATTTAGACAACTTTAGTGCTATAGAAAAGCAACTTTTTTTACGTAGTAAGATTGCCTACTTGGTTGTTTTTTATAAAAATGAGAAAATCACACAAAAATGAGGCGTATTTACTGCTACATACAAGTAACTTCGTTGCACTATATGTATGAATGAATCTTGTCAACACTATCTCAACTTTCCTATTGTTGCTGCTCAATTGGGTGTCATTGATGATTAATTGTGTGTGGTTGATGCTCAATTACCTACAAATAGTATGGAATTGCCAAACATTAAGACTCAGTTGCCTATTAATGATGATCAGGTGTCTATGGTTGATGCTCAGTTGCCTACAAATACTGTAAAATTGCTCAACTTTGATGTTCACTTGCCTATTAATGATGGTCAGTTGCCTACGGTTGATGTTCAGTTGCCTATAGATACTATAAATTGCCTACCATTGATGTCGAGTTGCCTTCTATTCATAAATAGTTGTTATAATTACACTAGAGTATCATAAAAAAGTTAGCAACTTTTAGCGTGTTTTTGTGCAACTCAAAATACCCTCGTATGTATTTCTCATCATTATATCTAAAGATTTCAATGATTTTTGCGTATAACTCGTGCAAAAATGAACAACTTGTGTAGGTTTTCGGGCAACTGTCAGATCCGTCCCTTATGAAATTTTACATTACCCCTATGCATCTTCTGATTTATCCCGACTTTTGCAACTAGTGAGCATGCACGACTTGACTAGTCAACACCTGTGTGCCCAATAGCATAGGCGGGTAGACTACCCTAGAAAATAAAAAAGAAAAAGGCTCTCATACCATCCATCCCCACATAGTTTTGAAATTTGGAATTATGATAGATATCCGACAAAAACTTTTCGATATTGTAGGCAACTTATGTCCCTTGATGGACAACTTTCAAAGTATTTTAGGCAATTAGGAATCACTCATAAGCAACTTCGTAGCAATACATGCAACTTTGTTTCTGTGAGAGACATCATAGAAGTCATATTAGACAACTTTTCACTCTACGATAAACAACTTTCATAGTATGTTGGCAACTATACTATCTACAAATTAGTTTGAGATATATGCAACTTAGCAACCATGGTAACCATCTATTGGCTGTTGCACACAACTATTAGTATTGTACTAGGTAAATCACTAATACACATGATGCAATTCATCTAGCATCAAAATTGCTTTTGTTTAGCACTAAAGTTGCCTCAGCATTGAAGTTGCTTTTGGAAAAAAAATCTTCAAAACATATTCATATGGCACCTCGCTTTGAAGAGTTCGTCACGAGGAACCCAACGATGAAAATATATCATAATTCTGACGCACGGTTTGAAAGTTATAGATTTTTGAAAGAAAAAAAATCGTACAAGAATTAATGCACATCCAACACATGCGGAGCGGAGGATGCACATCTAACTCATAATTTAACCATGGGAAACACTTCTTATCAGAGGTCTAGAAGAAGGCATTAGTCAGACCGGTCGTGAAACGTCTATGTTTTTTTCATTATACGGCTGAGATTACTTTCATAAATCTGTGATGTGTTTCCAAACCAGCTGATTTTCTGCCACGTCCCACCTATAATCTCTCCCGCATTAATCTCACCTTCCTCAATCCTCTCACATGACCCTTGTCCCCATCTCTCCTCCCCTTGTCGTCCAGATCTCGCCGCCATGACCTGCCACCCGCAGCGGCCGTGAGATTCAATGTGCCAGCTCGCCGTCCCATCCGGAGGTTGTGTCCACAACGCGCACGAGCGAGCTGCCAACCCTGTTGCCCTCCTAGTCATCTGCACAACTGCACTAGGTTCGACCAGTCCTCACTCGTCCGATCCACCGCGGCAGCGTCGTCTTGGTTGAAGAACGAAGGCAGCATGCAAAGAACATTGGAGGATTCACTCGCCTCCCTCACATGCAGCAACGAGACCAAGGTATTGAGTCGTCTCATCTTGATTCTTCTGTTCATATCATGGTCATAGATGATATAGTGACCAATTACATGTCGGACTGAGCTCATGTATATATAGCTCATGTTCTATGTCACGTCTCTTATTATCCTGCATACTCCAAATGGAGCTTCTGACATCTCGATTAAGTGTTTGTATGGTCTCTTATCCAAGCTTCCTTGATTGCTGCTACTTAATTCTTATTTTATTTTTGTTTCTCCTTGTTATAACCATCAAAACAACTCAAGCTCCCGTATAATACTGCATAGTTGAATCACTGTAGGTGCTTTACTATGTACGGATATGGGATGTCAATCCTTTGTCATGCTTCCTAGAAGCTTCATATGTACAGATGCTTCATGCCAGTTCAGTCTAGTTTTTGATGCATATATATTTAACTCTGCAATTAGCATTTTCATTCAGAGTATTGCTTGAAAACATCTATGCTTCCAGTAAAGATCATTGCTTTGCATCATGCTAGCTACCTAGGTGCTTGTTCCATGCTCCTCGTGTACATGTAGAATTATAATCATGAGCCTTAATTTCAGTGTATTTCCTTCTAGCGTGTGTGGAGATTACTTTATATATTTTTTTTAAAGACTTCATTATATTTCTCATTAGTTGTGTGATTTCTCTTTCTTGCAATTTCCCCTCTAATTTGTGTAATTAGACTCTTCGTTCTATATTTATTTTCCGTTCTATATCTGTCCTTAGGTGCTATCTTCGCCGTCGTTTTAACATTGTGCTTCCATGCTTAACAAATTTAGGATGACTGATTGCCAATCCATTTTCTACTATATGTAATGTTTGCTTCCATTCTACTTTATTATTGCTTCAAAATTCCAAATCATATGCTTCAAACATATTGTTGTTTTTCCAAACTAGTTCCCCAAACTTACCTTGCTTATATGCTTCTAGTAAAACCTCATTGCCTCTGTTGGAATGGTGATTTGCTTCAAGAAAATTCAGGCCTATTTGGATGGCGTCGGAAGCACCACCTCGTTGAAAGAAAATATTACTGTGTTTCAAGCACCACTGCATGGATGAATGACTTCTTCAAGCTGACGGAAACCGACCGATGTCTTGCTCGTGCGCGGGAATAATGTGCGCCTTTAGGAGCTACGCCAGATATAACGACTTGACGGTCACGTTGTCACATCCCGTACAGCAGCAAGTAGGAAGTGAGCAGGAGCAATTACCAGTTTGTTTGAGCATGTATTCAATAAAAATTATATATGCACGCGACTATGGAAGCATAATGTTCTGCCCATGTAAGCAAACTGAGTACAGTTTTATAACCTATTCCTAGGAAATACATGCATGTTGTGTTTCAAGCATGTATTCTCGTGTTAATGGTTCTCTTCTATGGAAAGGTCTTATTTCTTAGAAACAATTATCTATTCGATGCAAGCAATATTTATGATGTTTGTAAGGTGAAAAAACCCACAATATATTTGTACAAATTTGAAATTTCTATCGGATCCGAACAAGTTTGATTCTTAATGGAAACCAATTCATGAGTCGATGGAAGCAACTTTCACCAGGAAGCAAAATATTTAACTAAAACATTTAAGCCAGAAGCAATTTGAATAATAGTGGAAATATTCTCGCAAAAAAAAAGAATGATAGTGGAAATAATATTTGCTTCCGAAACAAACCTGTATGGAGACCAAGAGTGATGAGTTTAATTTAGGAGGCTAATTTCACGCATGTACATTTAAAACTGGATTAGCATGATTTATGAATGCATCACGGAAACGATTTATGGATGCATCATGGAAACAAATCGCTATTAATGCATATCCAAACTAGCCACCTGCAGCCTCCTCTATGTGTGGGTCTATCGTGTTGATCGGACGCTTACCTGCTACTAATCCAACGGCCTATGAGTAGTCTGATGGGATGCAAACATCAGTAGTCTGATGCCTAGCGTTGTCCTTTAACCATTTCAGTTTCGAAATAGCTCACAACATTTTTCATGTGGTTGTTAAAGGATGAAGTTAGTTAACCTTCTAGTTCTATTCATGGTAGCCAACTTCGAAGGAATTTTCCTTGATAGCCGATCATACTACGCAGACTAATAAGAAGTTGCTTTTTTCTAGCACTAAAGTTGTCTCAATATCACCCAAATTTGCTCCAATTTTTTTTTTGTCGAAACCTATCCATATGGGATCTAGTTTTGAAGTACTCATCGCGATAAACACAATGGTGAAAACGAATTTGAAATTAGACGCTATAGTCAAAAGGTACGGATTTTATAAAATTTGAAGCCTAAATTAAATGGAAGCACGTGGGATCTGGCTGAGAAATAGTGGGACAGAGGGAACATGCGATGACTTTTGTCCCGTAGCACGTGTGTGACAGCCCGAGACCGACGCCGAGAAGATTCTCCCTTTATTTCCGTTTTCGTCGTGTGATTAGTTTTATTTGTTGCATCGTCATGTAGTTTGCATCATCGCGTCATGCATGGCATCATGTCATCTGTGTTTTGTCGGTGTTGCTTGTTGCCGTGTTGTTGGGTGTTAGTGCTTTGCGAGTGTGGCCTCGTTTGTTGGCGTGATGAGAGTGGGTGTGCGAGAGCCACCTCAAAACCCTATTGCCCGCCGACCTAAACCTTCTCTCCCCTCTCTTTTATTTTTGCGGTTTTGCTAAGTTCCGTTTTAACCCCTATTTTTAAAAAAATAAAATAAAGATTCTTCTTCTTTTAAAGGAAATAATTTTACTAAATGTGGGGCAACCCTTGGGTTTTCTGTATTTTCTCCTTTTGTTTTATTTTAAAACCCTCTCATTTTCTTTTCTCTTTTAAAGGGCTTTTATTTTATTATTTAAATAAAGAGGTTTTGTTTAATCCTTCAAAGAGGTTTGATTTTAATCTTTTGTAAAAAAGGGTTTAATTTTATTCTTCAAAAAGATTTTAGTTTTATTTGTTAAAAGAGACCCAACCTATTTCTTATAGTTGGGGTTTTATTTCCAAAGGAGTCATAGGAATTTCTTTTAATTTTCTTAAATCCTTTTCATTTTTTATTTCTATTTTTTTTGTGGGTGTTCTTTTCTGTTTTTAAAGGGGAAAAACAAATAGAAGGGAGAGGGAGCCAGCCGGCCCAAGCCCAGCCAGCCCCCCCCCCCAACCCTAGCGCAGGCAGCCCAGTCCCCGATTCCCTCGTCCTCCCCCCGAGCGCCGTCGTCCTCCCCCCGAGCGCCGTCGTCCTCCCCTCGTCCCGATCCCCTCGTTCTCCCTCGTCCCCCAGCGCAGCCTCCACCTCAGCCCGATCCCTTCTCCCCGTTCCTCACCAGCAGCCTCCCGATCGCCCCTCTCCTGCGTCGCCGCCGGGCAGCTCCTGCCCCGTGCTCACCCTCTCGTCCCGTCTCCCCCTCTGCCCGAGGAGCCCTGAGCCCGTGCCATGCGCGGCAAGCCTCCGCCGTGCTCGCCCTGACGCCGGCTTGCCCCTGCCCGAGCTGGCCCCCGTCGTCGGTGCGCCGCCCCGTCATGCGCGCCTCCCCGCAGCCCCGCTGCCTGCACCGCCCCCTGCTCGACAGCCACCGTGCGCCGCCATGGCCGCCGCCTCCCATGCCATGGCCTCTCCCGTGCTCTCTTCTCCCTTGCCGAGGCATGTCTCTGCCATGCCGAGGTGCCTCGAGCCCCCTGCTCGCGCCGGCTTGCTGCACCGCCGGCGTCACCCGTGCCGCGCCGTCACCCGCGCGCCGCCTCACTGTCTCGTCTCGTCGGAGTCCCTCGCGAGCCCCCTGCGCTGTGCTCCCCTCGGCTTCGCCCTCGCCCTGACCTCCTTCGCCGTCGCGCGCCCCTCGTCCGCCCTGGTCGCCCGTTCCTCGCCAGCTCACCTCGCCATGGTCCCGTGCCGAGCTGTGCGTTGCTCGTTGCCTATTTGCTGTTGTGCTTGCGTTTTTTTTGCTTGCCTGATGCCGCCGCAGGAGCGTGCCGAGCTAGCTGTTGCGTTTTACTGCTGCTTGAAGTTTGTTGTGGCTGCTTCTCGCCCCCACCGCTGCCGCTGCTTGCGTGACTGTTGTTGCTGTGCCGATTTGCTGCTGCCATGTGCTAGGCTGCGTTAGAGTTGCCGCATGCCTGCCATTGATGCCTGCCGTCGCTGCCGAGTTGTTGTTCCGATGATGTTGCTGCTAGATGCTTAGTTGCTGTTGTTGCTATTCCTCCGTAGCTTGCTGTAGTTGTTGTTGCTTGCTGCATAGCGCTTGCTGCTGCCTTGCTTGCTTTGCTAGAAGCTAGTTGCTGCAGGCTGCTGCTTACCGTCGATGCCGCTAGGTTGCTGTCGTAGTTGCTTGATATTGATGTTGTGTCGCGTGCCGTCGACGAGACCGGCAGCCTGGGATAGCAAGGATGGACGCCGTTCTTCTTTTGTCATTTGTTTTTCGTCCGTAGTCGGACCCTGCTCTTACGCTTGATGATTATGTACTGTACTGATGTGACTCTGATGTAACTTGTGGCGAGTGTAAGCTAATTCTATATATCTCTTCTTTTCAGTACATGTACTTGTAACGATATCCATTCTTGCGACACGACGTGATGCGCTTCTATCCCTGACGAGGCCTTCGTGCCAAATTGAGGATAGGGTCGCATCTTGGGCGTGACAAGTTGGTATCAGAGCGAGGACCGACCTAGGAGCCCCCTTGATTGATCGAACTTGGCCGAGTCGAGTCTAGTGAAAACTACTTTGAGTCTAGTTATATATCGAAGAGTAGGATTCTTTTTTCTCCTCTTCCATGCTCTGGTGAGGAATCTTGACGTAATAATTTAACTCTACTCCTCTTCTCACTCAAAAAAAATTAGGATCACGCGGATATTTTTGGAATCTATATGATGGCGATGTGACGGAGTTCTGTCTTGGTGCCTCCTGTCTGACTTGATTTTCTTCCGGGAAGTTGAGCTCCAGGGGATTCTCGAGCACATCGTTATCATTCAGATTTCATAGTATCTCAGAACGAAGGATGTTCGTAATTGCTTCAATACTAGTAGTGGCGAGATAACCCCGATGTCCCCAGTACTGGTGCAGATTGTTCGGGAGTACTGCCATACTTTATATCGTTGTGATCATGAGGGTCTGTTGTAGATGAAGGTCCGAGATTCTGGTCGTGTGTTGACGGATGTGATACGGGTGACGGGTTAGTATAGGAGTTGTGTGTTATTACTCCTTGTATCCGTGTACCAGATTGCATGACCAGATATTTCGGGAATTCATAGGTGGGAATTCAAGTAGTTGCTTATAGGACAATCTTCCAACAAATGCATGATGTTAGGTTGGGGTTCGACATCTAGTGGATTCGTTTGTTTACGGTCGACTTACAGCGGTACACGTTGTGTCTTAAAGAGTCCTTGTAGCTTGCTACGACTCGGGGACGCTTCGTATGTCAGGTGCACTGCCTTGCACTTGATGGCTACTGTAAATCGAGCCCGTGCGATCCTGTCCACGAAAATATCGGACGAAATCTTTCTCATGAGTTTGTTCTGGCTTGTTTCGTAAGCCACACCCTTTGTTTTGTTGAACTATGGTAATTCAAGTTGCTTCGATGTCAAGTGGTGTTTCAAATCTTTCCTAATCTCTGTTCTCATATTTTTATGGGAATGCAAATTCTTTGCTCAATCAGATCGTCGTATCAATTCCATTCAACCGGTGTGTTTCTCACCAAGTGGATTCAATCCTCTCTAATTTTTACAGATCATTATCTCAATCCTTTCCGGAGTTCATCTCATCTGTCTCAAGTTGTCTTTGTTTTTTTCCCGCCCTCCCACCCTTTTCTTCAGTGATTCAATTTTCATCCAAGAGTTTTATTTTCATTGTGCTTCCGCTATTTGTTCTTTTCTCTCTTATCCGGTGTTTCATTGTGAAGATTCTCAGGAGTTTCCTGTCATATTTGTTCATTCTTGTCATCCTTACCGGTGAATTCAGTTCAGTTATCCATGGTCATCATATCCTTTTCAAACATTAAATTCTTTCCTATGTTGGGAATTCTTATGAACCTATCTTGTTATTCATTCCTCTCTCTTTCTATCCGGAGTGTTAAAGATATTTCAGTAGTTTCTCATTTTCAATTCTTTTAATTATTTCGAGGTGCTAACCTCATCAAGTTTTCATTTCTACCGGTGCAATATCTCTCTTTCTAGCAATCTTTTCTAACGGTGGTTTCTTTGAGGGGGCCCATAACCCACATGTTCTTTCCCAGGATCTTTCCTGGCTCTTTTAATCGTTTCCCAGAGATCATTAATTCTTTTCAGCTATGACGTAAGTATGGATTTCATCAGTCATACTCCTTCTTCAAGGTCTATTCGAATTAATTCTCATATTTGGCTCAACATTGCATTTTTCTTTATTCCGGAGTGTCTCATTATCCTTGGTGTTGTTTCTCGTCATCATTCTCAGTTTGTAATTCGGAGGAGTGTTTCTCTCAAATCTTGGTTCATTCTTGTGGAGATTATCATTTCAGCTTCGTGCTATCATCTTCAATTGTTTCTATCATGAGTAATCCCTTTCTTGCTATCCGGTGCATTTCTGAGTTGTTTTTATTTCTCGTTCCTCCGAAGGCCATCATTTTAGAAGATTCTTCGTTCTCAGCTTTCAGCTTTCATCCTCAATTCTTCTCCATTGTCGTCTCTTCGTCGTCTCTCGTTTATCTGGTGCCTTGTTCAAGTTCTCTCTCAGGTGGCTTATGATCTCTTCATTCTCATGTATATCCATTAATTCGTGGTGTTCCCATTCAATTGTGAATTCTTACCGGTGTTGCCTTCAATTATGCTTCAAGTGATGTTTTCTCCATGTTTCTCCAAGATTCATTTCTAGAGTAATAAGTTGTATGCTTAATCCGTTGTTTTTCATCAATTTAATTTGATGAAGGATGAGCATAACATAATTCTTATTCTTCTTCATAGTGATCTGAATTCTTCTTCCGGAGCGGCTCATTATGTCAATTCCTTTTTCTCAAGTGTTCTTATCTTTTCTTTTCCGGAGTTCCAAGTTTTCTCAAGTATCTCCTTGTGAGGCTTCATCTAAATCCTGGCAAGGTCATAATCTTATTCTTTTCTTCCTTGATATCTTTGCATCATTCATGTGTATACGGTGGTCCTTCGTGGTGGCTCATCAAGGTTTCAATCCTTTCTCAAGTGTTCTTCAAGATTCTTGTTGGGGAACCTCAAGTATACTTTCTCTTGCATTTGTATGTGCAATTGTTCTTCCTTTATCCTTTGAGGTGGTATTATAGCATTCTTGTTAGTGTAGGAGCCTCGAAGAGATTTCCTTTCAAGAATGAGATAATTAAACCCACCAATTCTATGATCATGAGATATTTGCAACCCATGATTTCTTCATTGAGCTATCTTGGTTTGGATTTCACCTAAAGCTTTTCCTATGGATTGTTGCTATCATGGTGCTTGTCATTAATCCAAGTTCTCTATGTATCCCCTCGGTGTAAGAAATTGTTCATATCTTGTTTCTCCCAATCAACTCTATTTTCTGTTAGTGGCTGGTTGTCACTTCATTAGTTTGAAAAGATTTCCATAAGCCCACTACTATCTTGTTCTTTTCGTTGTTGTTTCTCCAACAACTCCGTTCAATTCTTCTTGCAAGGGTGCTTGTCAAGTTCATTTGAGTTAGTAGTTGTCATTCTCTCTTCATTCTCTTCTTTCGTGTGAGCTAGTTCCTATTCTATTGTTCCGGAGGCTTTGTGATGTTGCTCTTTTGGGTCTATTATGTTGTTCTATCAAGATCATGGTGTTCCCTTGCTCTACTTAGTTGTTTGTTGTGCATATTGTCTAATTCTCTCTTCTTATCAAATTTTTTGTCCCATTTTCCTACCGAAGTGCTGTCGAAATTTTCCGTGAATTCTTGCTTCTTTCCCATATCATTCCTCATCTCGTTGCAACCTTCAAGGATCTTTGGTCTCACTCGTTTGTCAAGAAGCGACTAAGTTTTTACCTCTTGTTCTTTCTCATCCTCTCCCCCCTTTCATTCTTGGATCTCGGGGCGAGATCCTCTTGTAGTGTAGGAGAGTTGTGACAGCCCGAGACCGACGACCAGAAGATTCTCCCTTTATTTCCGTTTCCTCGTGTGATTAGTTTTATTTGTTGCATCGTCATGTAGTTTGCATCATCGCGTCATGCATGGCATCATGTCATCTGTGTTTTGTCGGTGTGTGTTAGTGCTTTGCGAGTGTGGCCTCGTTTGTTGGCGTGATGAGAGTGGGTGCGTGAGAGCCACCTCAAAACCCTATTGCCCGCCGACCTAAACCTTCTCTCCCCTCTCTTTTATTTTTGTGGTTTTGCTAAGTTCCGTTTTAACCCCTATTTTTTTTAAAAAAAATAAAGATTCTTCTTCTTTTAAAGGAAATCATTTTATTAAATGTGGGGGCAACCCTTGGGTTTTCTGTATTTTCTCCTTTTGTTTTATTTTAAAACCCTCTCATTTTCTTTTCTCTTTTAAAGGGCTTTTATTTTATTATTTAAATAAAGAGGTTTTGTTTAATCCTTCAAAGAGGTTTGATTTTAATCTTTTGTAAAAAAGGGTTTAATTTTATTCTTCAAAAGGATTTTAGTTTTATTTGTTAAAAGAGACCCAACCTATTTCTTATAGTTGGGGTTTTATTTCCAAAGGAGTCACACGAATTTCTTTTAATTTTGTTAAATCCTTTTCATTTTTTATTTCTATTTTTTTCTGTGTGTGTTCTTTTCTGTTTTTAAAGGGGAAAAACAAATAGAAGGGAGAGGGAGCCAGCCGGCCCAAGCCCAGCCAGCCGACCCAACCCTAGCGCAGGCAGCACAGTCCCCGATTCCCTCGTCCTCCCCCCGAGCGCCGTCGTCCTCCCCTCGTCCCGATCCCCTCGTTCTCCCTCGTCCCCCAGCGCAGCCTCCACCTCAGCCCGATCCCTTCTCCCCGTTCCTCACCAGCAGCCTCCCGATCGCCCCTCTCCTGCGCCGCCGCCGAGCAGCTCCTGCCCCGTGCTCGCCCTCTCGTCCCGTCTCCCCCTCTGCCCGAGGAGCCCCGAGCCCGTGCCCTGCGCGGCAAGCCTCCGTCGTGCTCGCCCTGACGCCGGCTTGCCCCTGCCCGAGCTGGCCCCCGTTGCCGGTGCGCCGCCCCGTCATGCGCGCCTCCCCGCAGCCCCGCCGCCTGCACCGCCCCCCTGCTCGACAGCCGCCGTGCGCCGCCATGGCCGCCGCCTCCCGTGCTCTCTTCTCCCCTGCCGAGGCATGTCTCTGCCATGCCGAGGTGCCTCGAGCCCCCTGCTCGCGCCGGCTTGCTGCGCCGCCGACGTCACCCGTACCGCGCCGTCACCCGCGCGCCGTCTCGCCGTCTCCTCTCGTCGGAGTCCCTCGCGAGCCCCCTGCGTTGTGCTCCCCTCGGCCTCGCCCTCGCCCCGACCTCCTTCGCCGTCGCGCGCCCCTCGTCCGCCCTGGTCGCCCGTTCCTCGCCAGCTCACCTCGCCATGGTCCCGTGCCGAGCTGTGCGTTGCTCGTTGCCTATTTGTCGTTGTGCTTGCGGTTTTTTTGCTTGCCTGATGCCGCCGCAGGAGCGTGCCGAGCTAGCTGTTGCGTTTTGCTGCTGCCTGAAGGTTGCTGTGGCGGCTGCTCGCCCCGCCGCTGCCGCTGCTTGCGTGAGTGCTGTTGCTGTGCCGATTTGCTGCTGCCATGTGCTAGGCTGCGTTAGAGTTGCCGCATGCCTGCCGTTGATGCCTGCCGTCGCTGCCGAGTTGCTGTTCCGATGCTGTTGCTGCTAGATGCTTAGTTGCTGCTGTTGCTATTCCTCCGTAGCTTGTTGTAGTTGTTGTTGCTTGCTACTTAGCGCTTGTTGCTGCCTTGCTTGCTTTGCTAGAAGCTAGTTGCTGCAGGCTGCTGCTTACCGTCGATGCCGCTAGGTTGCTGTCGTAGTTGTTTGATGTTGATGTTGTCTCGCGTGCCGTCGCCGCGTGCACCATCCCCGCCACCGTGGTCCTTCGACGAGTTCACGAGTACAACGACGTCCCCGACGACCCCCGATCATCTTCAGAACGTGATCGACTTCCGACGCGAAGACCGTGCACCGACGACAAGAGTACGACTACCGTCGACGAGACCGAAGTTCCTCGACGACCACGACTTCCACGACGACCGTTGATCTCCTTCACCGATCCGAACCCCTCCGATATGCACGCTTCAAAGGTATACCGATGGGACGTGTCGTGTACCAAACGCATATGAGGTATGAGATGAATGTATGTTTGCACCGTTTGTTGCCTGTTGCACGTTGTCCCTCTTATGTTGTGCCCGACACATGGGAACCCGGTACACGGGATCACCCCATCTTTATTTACCGTTCCCGCACACGCTTCCTATACGTTGGCACGATACCCCGTTGAGTTATCGGGATAGGAACGTTGTCGTGGCATCGTTTCCAATTTGCGGCCATGGTTTCCTCTCGCTCGCCGTGGCGACACCTTGCTTCTTTCCCTTCTTGCTGTGGTGTGATGACTTGCATGCATGACACATTCATGGCATATATAACGTGTGTTGCATGTTTCTTGCGCCGTAGCTCCGATCGATGTTTCGCGTGTTACCCGACTTGGATGTCATGTAGGATCATCGCTTCACCCTTGCCATGTAAACAACAATGTAATATTGTCGTGATAATTAACGGGAGTGAATTAAATAATTAAACATGGAGTTTCGTCGATATGCAACGAGCTTCATTTAATGTGTAGTGTTTGCGTGAGGTGATTTGCCATGCCATCCCTTGCATATTGAACTGATCATGCATCATATTAGGGTGTGCATCATGTCTTGCATTTGCCATGGTGAATATCTGTGATGATTTCTGTTTTCGGTTTGCTCCATCTCGATAGAGTTCCGCAAGCGTGTCGGAAGGTGAGGACCCGTTTGACTACGTTGGTTCGTCTGCTTCACGGAGGCATTCTTCTTCCAAGCGGGATCTCAGGCAAGATGATCATTTCCCCAGATACCATTACTATCATTGCCATGCTAGTTATATCGTTTATGTCGTTATGTCTCGTTACCTACCACATGTTAAATATCAGCCTCTCAACAATGCCATGAAACCTTCAACCTGTTCGACCTAGCAAACCACTGAATGGCTGTGTTACTGCTTGCTTAACCCTGTGTTAGCATTGCTAGTTGCAGGTGCGTTGCTTCCATGTGAAAGCATGGGTTCCTTGTTATATCACCATATTAATGCTATTTAATTTAATGCACCTATATACTTGGTAAAAGGTGGAAGGCTCGGCCTTTCTAGCCTGGTGTTTTGTTCCACCTTTGCCCCCTTAGTTTTCGGCTACCGGTGTTATGTTCCATAATCGAGCGCTCCTAACACGATCGGGGTTGTTATGGGGACCCCCTTGATAATTCGTTTTAGATTAAGACTGGTCTGGCAAGGCCCAACTTTGGCACTACATTTGCCTAATCACCTAATAAAATTGCATAGGGACTTCCCGGGCCCCGAGGATAATTTAATCAACCCCCGGGCCAGTGCTCCTCCTGAGTGTTGGTCCAAATTGGCAGACTACGGGGCCACCGCGGGGCAACCCGAGGTTTGGTTCTCCTAGTGTGACCCATCCGTCGTGTCCTGAGAACGAGGTACGCGACTCCTATCGGGATCGTCGACACGTCGGGCGGCCTTGCTGGGTTAGTTTTACCTTTGACGATAAATCTTGTGCATCGGGATTCCGGTGATGCTTTGGGTAATCTCAGAGTTGAGGTTTTCCACTAGGGAATCCGATGAGGTCGCGAGCTTCGTGATTGAGGATTTCTATGCGGCTTGTGGTAATTTTTGATGGACTAGTTGGAGCACACCTGCAGGGTTAAATCTTTCGGAAAGTCGTGCCCACGGTTATGTGGCAACGTGGAAACTTTGTTTAACAAGTGTTCTAGATAACTTGAAGTTAACTTAATTAAAAATATGCCAACTGTGTGCGTAACCGTGACTGTCTCTTTCGTGAGTTCCTTCTCCGATCGAGGACACGGTGGGGTTATGTCTGACGTAGGTAGGTGTTTAGGATCATTCACTTGATCATCAGTAGTTCACGTCCGTTATGCGTAGATCTTCCCCCTCTTATTTCTTGTACTCGTAAGTTAGCCACCAAATAAATGCTTAGCCGCTGCTGCAACCTCACCACTTAACCATACCTCACCCATTAAGCTTTGCTAGTCTTGATACCTTTGGAAATGAGATTGCTGAGTCCCCTGTGGCTCACAGATTACTACAACACCAGTTGCAGGTACAGGTAAAGGTTACTTGACGCGAGCGCGTTGATTGTTCATTTGGAGTTGCTTCTTCTTCTTCTTCTTCATCGATCTAGGATGGGTTCTAGGCCGGCAGCCTGGGATAGCAAGGATGGACGCCGTTCTTCTTTTGTCATTTGTTTTTCGTCCGTAGTCGGACCCTGCTCTTACTCTTGATGATTATGTACTGTACTGATGTGACTCTGATGTAGCTTGTGGCGAGTGTAAGCCAATTCTATATATCTCTTCTTTTCAGTACATGTAGTTGTAACGATATCCATTCTTGCGACACGACGAGATGCGCTTCTATCCCTGACGAGGCCTTCGTGCCATAGGGTCGCATCTTGGGCGTGACAACGTGTGCTGGAGACAACAAGATAGCGCAGCTGCACTTTTAAGTATTTAGGTTATATATAAAGCAACAACCGAAGTACATGGTGGAACGATACAAATTTGAGAGATAACCCCTTACAGAGGAGATATTGGGATCTCGGTTCTATCCAAAGACTACGCTATCAAAGAAGAACAAAGGGAAGCGAGAGTACAACGCCACGTCATGCCTAGCACATTTAGGATCCACGACAACGCCCTTAGAAGGGAGAACGGTGCAGAGCAAGAATTAAGCTTCGGAATGCTTGATACGTCTCCAACATATCTATAATTTTTTATTGTTTCATGCTATTATATTGTGATCTTAGGATACTTTTTGAGTAATAATTTACCAATCTATATTATTTTCAAGCACTAACCTATTGACACACTACCTAATGCCAGTTGTTGTTTTCTATGTGTTTTTTGCTTTTCAGATTTACACTACCAAACAAAGTCCAATTGCCTCAGAACCTTTTTGTATTTTTTTCTGGAACGAAAGAAGACCTCGAAGCCTCGGGACAAGGCCAGAGGCCACATGAGGGAGACACAAGCCGACAGGACGCGACCAAGGGGGTCGGCGCGCCGTGATGGCCCCTCTACCTCCATTCTCTAGCCTATAAATTCACATATATTCCAAAAATCCTAAGGACGATCCTGAAACACTCTTTCCGCCGCCACAAGTCTTTGTTCCATGGCGATCTTGTCTGGAGCTCCGTTCGGGCACCCTATCGGAGGGGGGATCAATCACGGAGCGCCTCTTCATCAACCTTGATACCCTCGTGATGATGTATGAGTAGTTCACCACAGACCTACGGGTCCGTAGTTAGTACCTAGATGGTATATCTCTCTCTTGATCTTTAATACAATGGTTATCGCATCTTCGCTTTGATCTATCCGATGTATTTCTTTGTATGTTGTGTTTGTTGGGATCCGATGAATTTTGGGTTTATGTTCGGATTATTCATGAAAAGTATTTCAGTATTCTCTGATTATTATGACTATTATTTGCATGATCATCATAGCTTTGTAAATCTCTCTGATGTATTGAATTGCTTTGGCCAAGTAGTTTGATATTTCTTCAGTGAGAGGGGTGCATTGTTTTCGGTTCAACCTGGCGGATTTCTATATCCCAGTGATAGAAGGGGACGAGATACATCTTTGTGTTGTTGTCACTAAGGATAAAATGATGGGATTTATTCATATTGATTGAGTTTACTTTGTCTATATCATGTCATCGTTCTCCAAGCATCACTCTGTTTATCATGAACTTAATACGTAGAGAGGCAAGTATAGAAGCGCTCTTGAAGTGGAGTAATAGTAGTACGTGTAGACAGGAGTCAGCCTATTTGCTTATGGACGTGATGCATGTATACACATGATCATAGTCGTGAAAATCGCATAACTATCCGCCCCCAGGTTTATTCACTTATATATTCACAAAACTTATCTTTACCTCGTTGTTCTTATTTGTCTTTTGTTATTTTTTGCAATTTACAATTGTCTACAATTATCTACGCAGCTCATTCGCTTGCTAATAACGAGATCAAGGGGATTGACAACCCTCTTGTCCACATTGGGTGCAAGTTGTTTGCTCTTTGTGTGCAGCCGCTGAAGATAGTTGAGGATTGATATTCCTACTGGTTGGATAAACCTTGGTTTCTTAACGGAGGGAAATACTTACCCATATTGTTTTGTAATTACCCGTTCCTCTTCACAGAAAACCCAACGCAGATCACAAGTATCATGGCCCGCACCTCCCTTCGCGAGCTCCCCCTCTCACCTCTCCCTTCCCGCCGCTGGAGCGCGCCGTCGGTGTCGGCGCCCGCTGCGTTCCTAGCTCGGGGGACGCTGGCGACGGCAGCCCCTGGCCTTTCCCCTCCCAGGGTTCCTTATACGCGAGGAGAAGCGGCTCCGGGTGGTGCTCCTAAGCGGCGGCGGTCCTGTGCGACGGCGGGTGTTCCTGGCGCGGGCAGGGGCGGACTCTGGGCGGCGACGACGTCGTTGGCGATAGGGTGATACGGCGGCACGGGCTAGCAGCTCCCGCCAGGCCCAAAGGTAGTCCATTAGTGTTTCATTTAACCCTTTTGCCCCCATCTAGGTCTAGGGGTGCCGGTGGAAGGGTGTGGCATCGGTGTGGCTCTCGGGAGGCGGTGGTGGTGCGTCGGGCTGGTGAAGCGTGGCGGCTAGATTGCCGGCATGCAGCACCGCGCTGGCTGGGGCTTTGAGGTCTCGATCTAGGCCCGTCCAGTCTTGGGTTGCGTGGTTTTCCTCGTTTGCGGTGTCCGGTCGGCAATCCATGCCGGTGCTGGAGGCACGGGCCTCCAGCACGACAACGATGGAGGTGGCTCCTTCCCGTGCAGCTCTGGTGCTTCCACCCTTGCCTCTGGACATTGCTTGCCTCTGCTCTCTTGACCTCATGGTGGTGTTCATAGTGGGGTGGCGTGGATGAGATCAAGATCATGGTGGCGCGTGCTTGCGGGTGGCAAGATGGTTGAATGGCTCCGGTTCGAGTGGGTGACGGTGCATATAGGTGCAGGAGAAATCCATGTCGGTTCTTCCGGCTCCGACGCAGTGATGTGTGACGGTGCCGCTGTTCCTTCCTCAAGGGCGTCGGTGCTACCCATCCCCCGCTACCCGTCACATGCCGGGGGAAACCTTAGGACATGTCCGAACAGCAGCATCATTGGCGTCACATTCCTTCTTGAAGGTCTTGCATGGTACTCGGCGGTCCGGTGCCATGACGTGTGGTAGGACGCCGACCAAGGGCACGGCGGTGGCGAATCATTCGTGCTTGCCGAGCTGTCGGTGTTGGCATTTTTGTGTTCTTGTTTTTCCTTTTGGGTTTGATATGTTGTTCGCATCAATAGTTACCTTGAGGTTGTGATCGGTGTTTGTTTGCTTTAGAATATAAAGCAGGGAAAAATTCTATTTGGAGAAACAGTTAGGACCTTAATTAGCCCCAACGACATGGCAGCAAAAAATATCAGTCATAGCTTGATAACTGAAAAGAGATAATGCGTGAACGAATAGTATCCCAATAGTCCTGGGAGCAGATGATCTGCTTTTTGTTTCATAAAGTGTGTGTAATTTTAATCTAAGTGTTTCTGACACGAAAAATATCAAGGTGAACATGGCTTTATATGCACCCATATGAATAGTAAATTTAGAAAGAAAAAAATATACCAAAACAGAAAAAATTATGAAATACTGGGGTATCAAACATGGCATACCATTTTACTCACGTGTGAAGTTTCGTGAAGTATCGACATTTGTGGTACTAATGAAGAAAATACGCCTATGAGCTTACTATTCACCAAACAATGATTCTTTTGATATAGCTTCAATTTTATTATTTTTATCTAGATTACCATGGATGTCATTTCTTAGTGAAACTCCATACACAAAGTCAACTATGAATGTTATGGAAAATTCTGTTTTTTCTAATTTTTTTCATTTTACTGTTCTAACGAGTGCTCATGGAACCATGTTTAAAAATTTCATGTTGCCATGACTATAAAATGTTGTTTTTTCCCGTCCATCAAAGTTTAAGTTCCAGACTTAGTGTTAGTGCTCATATTTTTTTAAATTTATTTCAGACCTTTCGATGATGTGCGTTCAGTAGAAGGAACGTTCCCGTCGACTACAAATACGTTTATGACGGCTTCATCAATCTTAAGATGTTATGCCGGTTCAGTCTTTCAAAGATGCTCATAAAAATAGGGTTTGCGTTTGTGTGTTATAGAGATGAGTGTATACTCGTGTATGTAAACAATTTCGATTGTACTGTATTCACAAGAAAAAAAAATGTTGTGTTGCCCCGCACCAACCGATCCATGTTTCTGTTGTAAGGGCACACGTATCAGTCTAGGCGCATGGCTACATCAAGTAGATTATAGGTGAACGATGGATGCAGCGGAGTTTGGACCATATTGTGATCTGATCAAATGGCACGGTTCTTTAGGCGCCAAAACTAAAGAACAACGTCATATTGCTTACATCTGCGATGTTCACTAGCTTCTGGTGCTATTTGACATGTTGTGGCGTTTGGTTCGTTCAGTTCGTCGCTGCATTGACGCAATTGCTCCTAAGACTGGGCAATTGGTTATTTTGGTTCTTTTGGTTTTTGACAAATTATTGTTCTTTAAAAGTGGAGCCAGTAGTTTGGGTCACCGAAACTCCTGTTCGGTTTTTGTTCCAACTAAAGTCATCGAAGTGGAAGAAATTGTTTGCGACTAGCTGCTGTAAAGCATGAAGTGTGTCTTTACACCCGCAAAAAGAAAAGAAAAATGTTTGCTTGCAACACAGCATGACTATATCTGCTTATTGCGGGCCTTAGTATCCCGCCGCTCACTTGGGCCGTTTTACAAAAGCATTGAAATTGTAGTTTATTCCATAATAACTCAAAATCGTAGTCACCAAAACTAATTGAGGTGTTGTCTATGATATTTTGGAGACTGCACAGAAAATGTGCAAACTCAGATTCCTTAAAGTTGTAGCCTCGATATTTTTTTCGCTTCTATTTCTTCCATTTTTACGTGTATAGGCATTGTTGATCATCAATTTTGCATATATGGTTAGTCATATGTTTCGTCATTCAAAATCACGCACTTCAGCAACATTTCAAATCAAACCATATTTTCAAATTTCAAATTCAAGTTCCCAATGCATGAACAAAAGATGAAGCATTATGCAACACCAAGTTCAACCAAAAGGAATCATCATGCACACATCCAACCACCATGAAAAATCACATGTCGTCGACACCATTGCATTCTCTCAAGTGTACAACGCTCCCTTCGCATCTCCATGGCATCCTAGAAGCAATGATCTTCAATTGCCTCATCTCCCAAAATGGTCTCGCCTCATCATCCATGGTTTTTGGATCCAACATTATGAACCGCTTCTCTTTTGCATTGATTGATCCTCCTCAAGTTGAAGCTTACAGCCTTACACCCTCCATCTCTTGCGGGGTTTTTTTCATTCATTTGTTCCCATGGCGCCAATTTCTCTCGTTGCCTCTTCTCTGGCAACTCCTTGGTTTGCATCTATTGAGCCGCCAACTCCTTGGCATTGGTTAACTCATCAAACTTGTCTTTCATCGCCTCCACCTCACATCTCCTTCGATAGATCGCTCTCAATCAGACGACTAAAGCAGGTGGCCGACCAGTGAAAAGCTAAAATCAGTGATTGAATATGAACATTTTCCAAGAAAAAATGCATGTGAATTGGCAAATTTCCCATGGGTTTACTACACTCTGGTCCAGGATCACACATGCCAACAAGGCAAGTGGGCATCATAGACACATCCGGCAACACAGAAAGTACAACCAAGCGACATGTTTTAACAGCGAGCACCGAATCCCACGAGTCACAATCAGCTAACAGCCAGAGGTCCAATCCAGTTAAAACTGACGCTAGCCTACTACACATATGGTTGCAAATGGTTGGCGAAAAAAGGAAGACAAGACAGATTTGCAGCAGTACATACATCAATACACGCAATCATCCAGAAGTATCTGAACAAATGGCGAGGCAATAACACGGCAATGATCTCAGCTCCAAGATAATTTACTGTCTTCTCACTCCAGAAATGACGCCATCTTCGCAGAAACCAATGTGACGACATAGGTACAATCTAGGTGGCGACAGAAACATCTGCAACATGAACAATCAACTAATGTTTATGTAAAAGCAGATACTCAAAAGATGGTACACATTCTAATCCCCCACACCAAAAAAGATGGTATATGAACCTGAAATTAATCCAAAAAAGTGATAAAGATACCAACATCTATCTATCTTAACTACTTTGAGATGGTAAGTACTCAAAAGATGGTGGATATTCCCCCAAAAAAGCTGGTAGCACTTTGAGATGCAGAAAGCGAAGCCTTCTGCTGTAGCTAGCTTAAACACACATGCAGCATGGCTATGGGTAAAATAACAAATGTTGCGCAGCAATTCAAGACTAAGAACTGTGCTTGCCTATCATCAATTATACATATGCGGTCCCATGTTCTTACAGCAGTTTGTCAAAAAACGAATATTAGTGCTAGAGGAAGATAAAATGTCGAATTCTCTGATACGAACATGCAAAAAAAATGATGAATCACATAGCAGAACACTTGAGAAATATAGCAATTTCAGAGTCAGGTGAAATAGATGCATAGTTTAGTAAATATAATGGATGAATACGTTGGCAATACAGGAAACCAATCAGGCAAAGAACCTTACCTAGCTTATTGGCTTGCATGTTGATCCACCACAATGTACATCAAAATAACCCACGACAGGTTAATGATCCACACAGGCAGGTCTTTGCTCTCTGACTGGTCTCTTCTCCAACCACACCATAGTCATAGGTTAACTCTGTCATGGGAGCGATGTGATTAAGTGCGAAAAACATTATGTGTGGGTGCTTGTCGTCTCCATGGTTGTACTGCACTGGCTGCCAGAAGACGTTTGGGGAGCAACTGTGGTTCATGAAACGTGAGACATTTCCCATCTTTTTTGCACTTATCTTGATGGGCAATGGCTGAAATTCCTCAGCTGATACGTACGTGCTTTGCTCGCCTATCAGTTCAGGCCCAAAATTCCATTTCAGCGTCTTCTCACCAGGGCACACAGTCTGAAAAATGTAATCATCTTCACTGTCATCCAAGTTAACTTTAAGCTCATCGATGACCTCCCCAACATACTCACAAATAAATGCACCAGCACGAATAGGCTCCCAACAGCGAAGACCCCAGCCTCGATTTACCGTCCTAAAGACCTCAAAGTGGAACCTGATCCCTTTTTGGCTCACTCTGTTCCGACAATTCAGGGTACAATGGCAAGCTTCACCACATTCATATATTACAGGCTTGCGGCACACCAACACTCCTGATGAGCTGTACGGTAGATCACCTCCGTTATGTTGCCCACAAGCGCAGTTAGCATCACCAGGTAGGCAAACACTCTGGCAACCACAACCCTGCATGGGTGCCATGGAACTGAGCGGTCTCAAGTATTTGACCTGATTAGTATAGGTGAACTGCCCAGGTCCTTTCTCATGGTCAACCTCATTGACGAGACACACTGGTATCGATTCAGTCCCAGATGATAGGTCACGTAGTACAACCCTGCCTCTTGTTGATGGATCTTGTATCCATCGCTGAGTCATCTTCCAGATTGCAGCTCCATCACGCTGTCCAGGTTCACGGTGCAACCTGTACTTGAAGCAATTGATGCCAAATTTTGTTTTCTCCTTCCAGGACTCTTGGATCTTATAAAGGCCATCATATATGTAGATTTTGCCAGCTACCATAGCTGGATCTTTGAATCCCCTCACAACCCTTATCTCATTCTTCCTGTGCGTACTCCTCTCAAGGGCAAGGTTGCCCCTCTCAAGCTTCTGGTCATGCCTCTCCTCGGTATTCCTACTGTTGCCCCCTGAACCACTGTACACCAGTGTATCTGTGTCATCATCTTCGTTCTCATAACCACCTGCCGCGACAATACATATTGCTACAGAATCCTCGTCAGCTCCAAATTTAGCACTCATGTAATCAATGCCACCCATGCTAGGAGCATGCAGCCCAATGATGCATAGCTCCATCCTGAAATAGAAAATATCCCCTATTTCAACTCCAGGAGCAGTCCCTACCCTCTTCCCCACATTGGCCCTGATATTACTGGCCATCATGATGGCACCAGCTTTCAGGTCTGCACGTCTGCTTGCATCCTGTGTTTCATCCATCTGAAGATGTCTACGTCTGAGTGCCTCAAAGGTCATATGAACTGCTTCCACAATCTCCCTAGGATTACTTTGTGGTGGCAAGAAAGCAAGCTCCTTGCCAGCAACAAGATTCTTGTAGACAGGCTTAGGGCGTTTGGCCTTAACTCCATCTGAGCCATCAGCAGCGAAACCAGACCTCTTCTTAGCCTTGCGTCCGGATGCCGAAGTCTGATTACCTGAATAAGGTTCACCATCACCATTAAGCCCAGATGATCTCGTCTTGTATGCTGAGATAGGAGTAGCATCAATGGCCCCATTAGCACTTGTGCCTGCTTGCGAAAAACCATTCACAGTAGCATTGAAGGTGGCGAATGACCCAAAGGCAGGAAGGTTTCCACCACCAAATCCTGTAGGAAACTGGCCAACCGGAGTCACACAGACCAAAGGTGGGGTGCTTGACTGGTTAATGTTGACTCCCATGGGTGCAGGGAACATTGGAGCTAAGGACCTTATTGGCTTGATATCCAGAAGCTCCTGATTAGGGCCAGGTATAAAATTCCTAGCCCTATCCATCTTAAATCAACCAAAAATTCCTGCACAAGGAAGGAAAACCTCAGTGGACTATACAGAAACAAAATCACAATGGAGTAAGCAGCGGTTACAGAATCCTTAAGCACGGTTGTACCCTGGAGAAAGTACTACATGTAACTACAACCAGCGTGGAAGTTAAACACCAAGCTAAAGTCTCGCCTGCTTTTGTTACTCATTGATCTTTTCAAAACCAAATCACAAACCACACCTAGAGTTAATCTACAAGAGCTGATGGGACCATCAATGCCCTTTGAGAATTACTTGCACTTTTTGACTAGATGAAGCATTTCCTTCGATGTACTGAACAAGTAGCATTGGACCATTGGCAGCAGGATAGAAGAACAGTGGTACATATCAGTACCATTTACTAACTAGAATTGATAATGGAAGAATACTAGGACACCTAGATAACACTAACTAAAATACGTAAAACTACTAGCAAAGTGCTTTTATGTTGCACCGTATCCAAAATAAATCAATATATGATCAAAGACCTGAAAAACAATACAATAGCTTATATCACTCAAATATCTTAGGCTTCATCATGATTTGGGTTGTATAACATTACAATTATGTTGGTTTCACCACAATTTTAGTCCTCTTAACTGTTCCACTACACAATAATGCTGTCAAAATAAGAATAAAAATTAAAAATTAGAACACGTCATTTCTCAATTTCCGGCGGAAAGGAAAAAAATGCGAAAATATTCATTGGTGGCAGGGTTCTGGAGCAACTGAAGTGGCCATGGGAGAGACATTGGAAAAACTGAAGCGGGATCATTGTTCAAATTTGAAATGTTGGAGGATGTCGATTGAGGAGAAGAGGTGGCTCAAGAACGGGCACTGGGAAAGAAAGACGACGAATGGAAGTCTCTTGGGGAAATGATATCGGGCTACTTCTAATAAATGCCGTTCAACTCCTTTGTCATACTTTTTCTTTTGACATGTTTGTCATACTCTTGGTGTGGGCTACATGGTAAGAACCCTCTAGATAAGGTGCCTAGTTTGACTCTCAGAGCGGTGAGAAGGGTGAGTAAACTCACCACCAATTCAAACCTTTAGGTGTAAGAAAAAGAAAGATTTGAGTATCAAGGGTAGAATAGCCACCAAATTCAAGAGCCACATGAGATGTAATATGTTGGCTTCGTCCATGAGAAACTATATATAGTACTGTATTAGTTTTTTAAGTCAATATCAGGTCATAGCTACATCAAAACCAGATACATACAAGCAAATTCCAAGCCTTGCTGATTAATCATGCTGCTGAATAGCTAGCCACCATACTCTTTCCATCAATTGCCAGACACAGAGGAAGGGGGGCCAGCAGGAGCCCGAGTCACACCAAGATGGAAACTGAATATATGTAAGCTGGTACACTGGAAAGTTTCAGTTGGGCTTGAATGGGAGGTTGTCTGTTAGACTCGTCAATTCGGCATTTCCTTGTTTTTGCAGTTATTGGAGGTGTACAGGACATGAATATGAGAAAGAAACCATAAGTTGATGGGTTTCATACACAAAACCTCAGAGCTTTACCGCTAGGACAATATAACTGTTATGCTCACATTTAAAATATTTTTCTTATTTCCCCTATATGTATGTCCTCACTTACATATTTTCTCTGCCACTGGATTTGCTCTTACGAGAATGAGGACAAATCAGGAAAAAGCTTGGAAGATATAATTACTTAGGAATTGAAGGGCCATGGATTTGGATTGGGCTCTGCCATCAATACTAGATTAGCACAAACGGTGTGGAAGTTCGGGTGAAGATCAGCCAAGAAGTTGGGGAGAGGACGAGAGGTACTATGAAAAAGAAGAGAAGTGGAGGTACATCGCGCCGCAACAGATTTAGAGCAGGATTGGACAAAGCAGGTGCGTCTTGACATATGAAGTATTTGCCCAGCTGATCCTCGACGGTAGAATTCAACACCAGGGGTATCCTAAAACATAGGCATTGGCATGTGTTTGATGATGATCATTTCTGCTCTGCCCTTTAGGGCCTAGAGAGATTGGCAGCATCTATTCTTTCACTGCAATGTCAGCATAAGAGCATGGACCTGTCTCCAGATTGGTTGAGCCCAGGGGAGCTTAGACTTTTCGATCCAATGGGCTTGTAGAAATTTCAATAGGCCCTGCTTTAAGGAGACTGTAATTTTGATTTCCTGGCACATCTGGAAGATTTCAAAAGTTCCAGACCATCTTTTCGAGTTTGGAAGTTTGCTTTGTTGCAGATGCCACCCTTCTTAAGTATAGGGTGAAGAAACAGCTTGTTACCCCTGTCAATTACAGATTGACAAACTGTTGCAAACTGTGTTTCTTTTTTGCTAGTGCTAGGTGATGTAAATAGTACTCCCTCCATAAAGAAATATAAGAGCGTTTAGATTACTACTTTAGTTATCTAGATGCTCTTCTATTTCTTTACAGAGGGAATAGGTTGCAATTTTTTGTTTGAGTGGCGAAAATAGCTGTGGAGGCGTAGCATTGGCAAACTAGATTTCAAGAACCACATATTCATTGAGATCACTCCATCTATAGCAAAAGTTTCATCTTGGTACAAATAAATATTACAAAAACTTCCCGCTTTCTACCTGAAGTAGAAACAAAGCTTTTGTCAACACACGTGGCCAATATTCTTTTTTCCCCCACAAAATACGCATGTGGCAGTACCAAAATGCAAATGACCCGTTCTAATTGACTGAAGCGAACCATGTTTCCACTCACTCCCTCTCTGCCTTAAGTTCTGTGGTTGCTAGAGCCCTGGAATTTCACATGATCTGTACCAAGCGAAAAAGAGACGGTAATTTGGTCCGGAATTAACGCTGTTAAAATTTAAAAAGGAGGAAGGTTTGGATCTGTATCACTGAAAGAACATTGCGCCATAGCAAACTGCAATCAAAAGCTTTCCTTTTAAGGCCATACTGCTAGAATGGTCTTCTTTTAATGCTATACAGACCCAAATCTTCCTAAGAAAAGGGTGGTGGATAGAATTGGCATGGTCTGTCGAAATGCCGATCAGAGGTCCAACCAGGTGAATGAATGGCAATTCGATGCATATCTGCCAGCTAGGCGATTACTCCCGCCCTAAAAGTGGCGCTGAAAATGCCTAAAACTAAAAGCGATGCTGTGCTTTTTATTACCATACCAATTTGGGGTTGGGGGAGAACCGGAAGGTCCCGTAAACAAAAATGCACACGGCCACTGATAAGAAAACCTAATTCGGAACAGATCTAGGGGAGAACAGAGCGTGGAAATGTAATTACGGGGAGAACGCGGCACTATTCAGCAAACCCTAGGACGCGCGGCCCGAGGGACGGAGGGACGCGGCGGCTCGGCGCGCCGACCGGGCGTCGGACGGGGGTGGGGAAGGAGGGCACTACGAGCCCACCCGCCAGCCGAGCGATGGAAATGGGCGCGGCTCGCCGGGGCCGTGCTAGCATGGGTCGGGAGAGGGAGAGGGAGAGGGTGGGTAGGCGGCGAGGATGGGAGGAAGCCCTACCTGAGCCGGGCGTCTCTCGGGGGCGAAGGGAGGGGTTTCCTGGCCGCCGGCGCCGGCGCCGGCGCGGACAGCAAGGGAGGGAGCGAGCGATCTCCGCGACGGCGGGTCGCTGGCCTGGTGTGGAAATGGACGGGAGAAGCGTGGACCGCTGTGCCTGTCTCTGTCTGTCTGCGTGGGACGGGGGAGACCTGGTTTAGCCGGCTCGGGTTAGTGGGGGCGGGATCGTGGCGCGTCGGCCGCGGATCCGACGGCGGAAGGGAAGGGGGGTGAGATGACGTGGTGGGGCGAGGAGAGAGGCAGCCGATCGATCGAGCACCTTTCTCTCTTGTGCACACTCCGGTCTAGTGCAAGACACATCAGAAAACCTCTCAAAAAAAAAAGACACATCAGAAAAAGAAATAACAGAGGCTGAATCTGGCAATCGGTGGCAGAGGCCCAAGCTGCCTAGGCCAACTCCACCGCGCGACCTCATCTTGTCCGCGCGCTTCCGTTTGGTATAGAACGGACGAATACCGTGGCCCAACGTGCGGACCCAAACGGACAAATGTCCGGATTTCGTCCGTTTTCGACCCATCCCCGGCCCAAACTTACGTCCAGTTTGGGGAAACGGACATCGTGCGGACGCGCTCGCCGCACGCCCTTGTCCGTCCGTGGCCCGCGTGTCGGGGACACAAGTACTTCCAGAAATTCCAACGCCTCCACCCCCTCTCCCGCCCCGCCCCGCCGACGGCACCGCCGCTATTCTCCGACCACCTCATCCCCCCGCCGTCCATAGCAAACCCCGTCTTGCCATGGCCGTCACCACGCCCGCGCTTTCGTCATAGTTTGTGCGTCGATCGGAGGAGGTTTGGTCGTCGTCGTCGTAGCCGGCAGCAGAGTGGATACGGCCGCACGCGACCTACCACGGCGGCCACGGCAGCTTCCGACGAGTGCTCCAGAGCGGCCAGTAGCCGGCAACCAACCACCACTGCATTGAGGTGACCATGGCGGCCTCTTTGCCACCATGAGTGCAAGGTGTTCGACAATTTGCCCGCAAAGGTATGGATAGTGATTATGAGTTTTTCTTCCAGCACTTCATTTATTCGTCGGACGATTCGTCGGACGATGATGAAGATATGGTGGTGGCTGCAGTGACGGTTCACGACCACATTCAACGGCAGCTCCCTCGGTACAGGGGGTCACTCCCTGGTCGTGCTCCGAACCTGAACCACGACAGGGAGAGAGGCCAGGCCCTGCTCTATGCCGATTACTTTGCGAACACACCGCTCTTCAAGCCGGATAAATTCTGTTGCCGTTTTCATATGACAAGGCATGTGTTCAATCGTATGGGAGAGGGAGTGGTTGCTCATGACCCATACTTCCAGTGCAAGACTGATGCCATTGGCAAGCTAGGATTCTCCTCTTACCAGAAATGCACTGCGACCATCCGCATGCTTGCATATGGAATTTCAGGCGATCTGGTGGATGAGTATGTGCATATGAGTGAGACAACATGTCCGATGTCAATGTACAAGTTCTGCTAGGCTGTGATCGAGGTGTTTGGCCCTGAGTACTTGAGGCAGCCAACTGCCGCAGATACAGAGAGATTGTTGGCGACCAACACAGCTAGAGGCTTTCCAGGCATGATTGGCAGCATAGATTATATGCACTGGGGTGGAAGAACTGTCCATTTACTTCGCAGGGTCAGTACAAGGGGCATGTCAAAGCATGCACTATCATATTAGAAGTGGTGGCTTCGTAGAATCTTTGGATATGGCATTATTTCTTCGGCATGGCAGGTTCTCACAATGATAACAACATGTTGCATCATTCTCCAGTCTTCGCAAGGCTTGCAGAAGGCCACTCCCCCTGTCAACTTTAAGATCAACGGCCACCAGTACAACAAGGGATACTATCTAGCTGATGGTACATATCCTCAGTGGTCAACTTTTGTGAAGACAATCTCGGACCCCCAAGATGAGAAGAGAAATAAATTTACCCAAATGCAAGAGAGTGCTAGAAAGGATGTGGAACGTGCTTTTGGTGTGCTTCAATCCCGATGGGGTATCGTTTGAAACCCTGCACTGTCATGGGATGAAAGGAAGCTTTGGAAGGTGATGACTGCTTGTATGATCATGCACAACATGATCGTCGAGGACGAGTGTGATGACAGTATCTTCGACCAAGGATTTGATTATCAAGGTGAAAATGTTGAGCCCCTGCACCAAGAACCGGCCACGTTTCAACAATTTGTCCAGTTCCATCATGAGAAGCGTGATTGGCACACTCATTTGAATCTTCGAAATGACTTGGTTGAGCACACGTGGGAACATATAGGCAACCAATAGATGTATTTCGATTTGGTTGTAAAATTATTTTATTTAGAGACAATTTCGATTGGGTTGATGTGCAAACTTGTTTTGATACGAAAATATGAGCATTTTAGGCCCTGACGGACAGAATGGGGCAAAAGGATGCGGCCGCGCGCTGGGCACACGGCCAGCGCATCCCAGGACAGGCCCGGACACGACTCCATCACCCTACCCAAACAGACAAAATCCGAGCAAAACGGACATCCGTTTGGGATTGCGCGGTGGAGTTGGCCTAAGAAAGGCCATCTCAACGGGCCAGTTCTGAGTATGGAGTTGATACAAGAAAGTCCAGATGGGTCGTATGGTCATTTCAGTGACATGTTAAGATAGATTGATGATAGTCGGAACATGTTTCTTAAGTGTGAGTAGTTTGGCTAAGTATGTTAGTACTCTTGATCGAGGACACCACTTGTGGCTATGAATCCCCCATGACCCTTTTTTGTATTATACTCCCTCCCTTTCTAAATATAAGTTTTTTAAGATATTTAACTAAATGTCTACATACATAGCAAAATGAATTTATCTCCCCTAATAATAAAGCACGCAGCGCTTCTGCCGTACGTCGCTAGCTATTTTGCAAAAGGACCCCTCCCTTTTCTGGTATTTAACCCGCAGTACTTTTTAAGTCATAAAAAAACGTTTCGTTTATATCCCCTCACCGGCTTATCCATTGCCGTCCTGAGCAGGGCGCTTCTCGCCGGCGATGGGCGAGGAGGCGATGGGCCGGCGACTGCCCGGCGCGCCGCGCCGCCCCTTGCCGAGAAAATGGCGACCGAAGGTGCCGGTTGCGTCGTGGCGTTTCCAGGCGCGCCCTGTGCCTGCTGGGGCGGCGTGGGGGCTTCTCGTCGGCGATGGGCGAGGAGGCGATGGGCCGGCGACTGCGGCGCGCCGCGCCACCCCTTACCGAAGTACCTCCACGATGGTTCTCGGACGGCACCGACGCCGGGTATGATAGGAGCAGCACCGACTCCGCGGCGTTCACCGACTACATGGCGTCCTTCCAGGCCGCAGGCGCGCGTAGCGTCGGGGAGCTTGTGGACGCGCTCGCCGCGCGCGGCCGCCCCGTGACCCGCGTCGTGTACACGATGCTCCTCCCGTGGGCCGCGGACGTGGCTCGCGAGAAAGGTCTGCCGTCCGCGCTCTACTGGATCCAGCCGGCCGCCGTGCTCGCCGTCTACTACCACTACTTCCATGGCTACGCCGCCGTCGTGGCCGACCACCGCCACGACCCGTCGTTCGTCGTGCGGTTCCCGGGCGTCCCGCCGCAGGAGAAAATGGCAACCGAAGTGTTCCCAGGTGTGAACAACATATATGTACTAATAAAGAACCATCTCATATGAATCAAATTAAGTAGATAAAAAAGGGTGGAAATTTTTTTGAAGGAAAGAACTTTGGTCAGCTAGACGCTATGAGCCAGTGATCGATCGATCGTCGTCGACGGGGTGGGATCAGGCCACCATCTGCTCCTGCTCCAGCCACTGCGGAAAATGGTCGCCTGTGTGGCCATCCTTGACAAGAGAGTTCACCCATGAGACTCGGGTTCGGCCGCGGTGGCTGCGGTGGCCGCCAGCATGGCGGACTGCCCGCGGAACCCGAAGGACGCCGACTTGCGGAACTTGTGCAGCTCGTCTCCCTGCACGCCCCAGTCCAGCTTGCCGCCGGGTGAGCCCCAGTAGGAATAATTAGTCAGTAGGGTGGTAAAGTTGCCGGGGCATTTTATCAAGCAGTTGGCGTGCTCGCCTGCAAGTGCCATCTATGCACCATCCACACACGGAACGGAGCGAAGGGCGATGCGGCCGGCCGCCACGCATCGCGATGGGCCTCTTTGACGGCCTCTTCTCCGGCCGGCGCCACGACGGCGTGAGGATGGGCGACGCGGTGTCGTCGTCGTCGTCGTCAGCGGCGGCGGCCATGGCCACGGACGACGCGGCGTCGGCGTCCGCGTCGGCGCAACAGTGCAGCGACGGCCTCCCTCCTCTCTCGCCAACCGGCGCAGCTGGTCGGCGCAGACGTGGGAGGGCTCATCTCCATGATCGTGCAGGCTGCGATGACGGCTTAGCAGAACAAGTCGGAGTGCGAGCAGCTCGCGCGTCGGGTCCTCATAATCGCGCAGCTGTTGCCGCACGTGCAGGAACCGGAGGCTGCGGAGCCGCTGGCCGGGCTTGGCGACACGCTCCGAGACGCCCACGAGCTCATCGTGTCGTGCGAAGGGTGGAGCGCGGTATGTTTCGACGCACGCGCAGTCCGTGTCCCAGTCTGTAGCTCGGTCCGTCAGTCAAGCCGTATACGAGTCGGTTTGTCTAGCCGTATACGAGTCAGTTTGTCCAGCCATTGGTTCTATAAATACTACACCGTTGGTGCTAGTACAAATCAACGAGTCAAAAGATCAGTTTCACAATCTACACTTGGTTCTACAAATACTGCACCGTTGGTGCTACAAATCAACAGATCATACCAAGCCTTTGTTGAATAAAAGGATTTGAAATTGTTTCGCACGTGCTACTGCCTTCGGTTCAATTAAATTGTTTGGCAAGTCAGCTTTACATAAGGTATTTTTGTTAAATGTTTACATATACGACATACTTCAACATGTATAAGCATTATTTTCCATCAATCTCCGCAGACACGGGCTTGGCCCCACCCTCAATGCATTCAAAAAAAATTATGTTTGACATTACAAATATTTATTTCTTTCATGCAGGAAAACATTTGGACCATAATCTCAAATCATGGATGCTAAGGAAAAAAGAAGAAAGAAAGATAGAGAGCGGTATGAACGAATGAGCAAAGAAGAAAAGGAGGAGAAAAATAGAAAACGCCGTGAAGCCTATCAACAAAAGAAAGATTCAGCAAAGACAGCAAAAAGCGCACAAGAAAAACAAAGATATGCAAATATGCAACCAGAAAAGAAGAAAGAAAGATTTAAACAAATAGAAGCTCGCCGTCAAATGATACGGAATACACCATCCAAAGACTCAATAGCAATGGAGAACCCTGAATATGTCGCAACTGAACAGAATGTTAGCACTTCTACATTTAGATCTAAACACATGGATCATGTGCCAGCGGGAAAAAGGCAAGCGTTGCTACAACATCGTAACGAAGAATTCGCAAAAATACGGAAACAAACTATTTCCATGTCATCAAAAGAAGATGCTACAACGATGGAAAACTGCAATGAAAACAATCAAACTCTACAGCAGCCAGAAGTCACGACTTACGGTAATAATCCTGATTTAATACTCGCATTGCAAGTAAATACAAATATATCTATACAACTAACCATCTATTTTGGACACACATCCCATCATCAATGTTTCCAAGCGTCAGAGAAACAGATGCACCAATACAATCATTATACAATGATGATCACAGAAAAGTGGCTTTATGGCCAAACATACCCACCACAAATATTGCAACAATCAAAGATGTGCAAGCACGAATATAATCATTATGCAATGATGATCACTGTAAGTTTTTTAAATTGCACATTATACTTTTTTATAAAAACATTTAATAGATGATGATAAATTATTAAATAGGTGATGATGGAGTAATATATGAGCAAGAAGCAAGCATTAAGGAATTAAATGAGCCAACAAAATCAATCTACAACGATGATATCGGTAAGGTTATCAATTACATATATGTTCTTAAGCAATACAAACAAATATATACACTCAAAAATTACAACACAGGTAATGATGAAGTCATATTTGAAGAAGACACAGACGAAGATGAATACTTGTTCACCGGTGAAGGTATGCTTAATACAATTGAAATAAATTTGCACAATTATAATACTACTTACTAAATTCAAGATGTTTCATATCAAAACAGAGTGGGGCAGACAATTGGAAATTGAAATCATAGATGATGAGGAAGCTCTCAACCCAGATCCATATGATTTCGTCTACAACAACATACCAACAAGCTCAAACATGCTCGAAAAAGAAGAAGATTGCAGATTCTGCCATGCAACCAAATTCAGGTATGAAACTAAGGGATTATGCTGCAAAAAAGGACAGATAAGACTAGCCAATACAGTTACTCCACCTGAACTCATGAGACTTTGGACAAGCAATGACTCTGATGCAAGACATTTTCGGCAAAATATAAGATTTTTCAATGGGCACTTCTCATTTACTACTCTTTACTGCCAGCTTGACAAAGACACGACTGACATGCGAACGGCCGGTATTTACACCTTTCGAGCACATGGTCAAATATATCACAACATACACTCATTTGGTGACAGTGACTCAGAACCAAAGCATCTCCAACTATACTTCTACGACGATGATCCAAGCTTAGAACATCGATACCGCTATTGTCGTGACGAAATATACGAACAAGACAAGCATGTGATTGGAATAATAACAGATATCCTACGCGGTAACCCATACTCTCAACAGTTTAGGAGTTTGGGACAAGCCGAAAACCTTGAGGACTATAGACTCATCTTGAACCTTGACCAGAGATTGGACCAAAGAAGATACAATGAGCCAATCAATTCGGAGGTAGCTGCAGTGTGGATTGAAGGAAATGAAAGAAGAGATACTTATGACAGAAATATAATATTACATGGGAACAACAACGAAAAAGAGCTCATTCGATCATATTACGGGTGCTATGACCCATTATCGTATCCTCTATTCTTTCCAAGAGCTGAACTGGGATGGCATAGAAAAATCCCAAAGAGGGAAACACGAGAGGAAGATATTGGTGCTGAAAATATCACTAATGACCTGCAACCCCAACTGGGAGGAGATCACAAGAGAACTAGAAACTGGACAAACACCACAAGAGCGACCAGACATAGTTGTTCGTGTTTTTAGGGAGAAATTACAAGAAATGAAAAAGCAACTATTTGAAAAGTCAATTCTCGGAAAAGTTCAGGCATATACATATGTAGTAGAGTTCCAAAAGATGGGATTACCCCATGCTCACTTTTTGCTCATCATGAGTGGAAAATACAAGTATACATGTCCAGAGCAGTATGACAGAATCATCTCCGCTGAGCTACCTAACAAGCACAACTATTCGGAGCTATAAAAAATGGTAATCAAGCATATGATGCATGGTCCTTGCGGTGCATTGAATAAATTTTGTCCATGCACAAAGAATCGTCAGTCATGCAAGAACAATTATCCAAGGCCATTTAATGAAACTATGATTCAAGGCAAGGACTCCTACCCCATATATAGGAGACGCAACGACGGCAGAACTGAAATGGTCCGAAATTGTGAACTAGATAACATGTGGGTGGTTCCTTATAATCTCTATCTGTTAAGGATGTTCAACTGCCACATAAATGTTGAGATATGCTCAAGCATTAAAGCCGTTAAGTACCTCTTCAAGTACATATACAAGGGTCATGACCGAGCATCTGTAACTGTAACTGACAAAGCAGACGAAGTCGAAATCGACGAAATTAAGCAGTACAGAGACGCACGATGGGTGACACCTCCTGAAACACTGTGGAGAATATATGGCTTCGAACTAAGCAAAATACACCCACCAGTCTTGCAACTACAGTTACATCTCCCAAATATGCACATGGTTTCATATCATAACATGGAAAAAATAAAGAACGTTATCGACCGTGAAGGCACAAAAAGATCAATGTTGACTGCGTACTTTGAAGCAAACAGCTTATATGAAAATGCACGTGGCATACTATATAGAGAGTTTCCAGAACATTATACTTGGCAAAGTCGGGAGAAGTTTTGGAAACAGAGGAAGCGAGCCGCTGTGTTCCAAGTTGGAAGGATTGTCTCGGCACACCCAGCTGAAGGAGAACGATACTATCTTCGAGTCCTCCTAAACCACGTGACAGGCGCCACCAGCTATGAAGACCTACGAACAGTCAATGGACAAGTAATGCCAACCTTTCGTGAAGCTGCAAAAAAAAGAGGTCTCATTGAGGCAGATAGCACATTGGATGACTGCATGACAGAAGCAGGATTGGTTCAAATGCCATCATCACTACGAAGGCTATTCGCAACAATCTTGGTTTTTTGCGAGCCCAGCGACCTACGTAGCCTCTGGAACGAACACCTCGAGGCAATGTCAGAGGACTATAGTAGAAATTGCAAATGCAAACACACCATTAAACAAATGGTTTTGAAAAACATCAGAGACATGTTGCACTCAATGGGAAAAGACATAGAATTGTTTCCTCTCCCGGAGATAGACCAACAGCACGAGACGACAGATGACATACCAAGGGAGATCATGGAGGAGACCTCCATCGAGGTGGACCATGAGGACACATCTTTGTATAAGAACCTAAACAACGAGCAGAAGGAGGCCTACGACGACATCCTAACGGCAATTGACCGCCAAAGAGGAGGTATATTCTTTGTTGATGGACCTGGAGGCACGGGAAAAACATTTCTTTACAGGGCGCTCTTGGCCACAATACGCGGGCAAGGAAATATTGCTGTGGCGACAGCCACTTCCGGCGTTGCTGCTTCAATAATGCCCGGAGGGAGGACCGCACACTCAAGGTTCAAGATTCCACTCAAAATAGACGATGAGGATATTTGTGGATTCACAAAACAGAGTGGGACAGCCAAGCTACTCAAAGCAGCATCGCTAATAATCTGGGATGAAGCATCTATGACCAAGAGGCAAACGGTGGAGGCCCTGGACAAAAGCATGCGGGACATAATGGACAGACAAGAACTTCCATTCGGTGGAAAAACAATCGTATTTGGAGGGGATTTTAGGCAAGTGTTGCCTGTTGTCCTAAAGGGAACAAGAGCACAAATAGTAGATGCATCACTACGAAGGTCCCAACTTTGGAATTCAATGCGTCAATTGAAGCTTGTGCGCAACATGAGGGCTCAAAACGACAAGTGGTTCGCAGAATACTTACTATGCATTGGAAACGGAACCGAGGAGACAAATGAAGATGGTGAAATACTACTGTCTACAAGTATATGTGTACAAACAAATACGGATGACAATAGCTTGGATAGGCTCATCGACAATGTCTACCATACAGACAATGCTTCCCTAAAAGATCCAAAGTACATCACGTCAAGAGCAATTTTATCCACAAGGAACGATTCCGTAGACAGAATCAACCTAAAAATGATTGATCGGTTCCAGGGGAGGAGATGGTATACCACAACTTCGATTCAGTAGAAGACGACCCACATAACTACTATCCACCAGAGTTCGTAAACACTCTCACCCCAAATGGACTGCCTCCACGTATGTTGAAGCTCAAAAAAAATTGTCCAATAATACTACTCAGGAACATCGATCCTGCTAATGGACTATGCAACGGCACAAGGTTGGTCGTACGCCGCTTTCAAAAAAATACAATTGACGCAGAGATTGTGGTGGGACAGCACTCTAGAATGCGAGTTTTCCTGCCTCGAATACCATTATGCCCCTGTGACGATGACATGTTCCCGTTCAGTTTCAAGAGGAAACAGTTTCCGGTCAGGCTAAGTTTTGCAATGACAATAAACAAATCACAAGGTCAGACAATACCGAATGTCGGCGTCTACCTTCCTGAACCGGTTTTCTCACATGGTCAACTATATGTAGCGCTTTCTAGAGCAACCGCGACAGCAAACATTAAGGTACTAGCAGGAACGCATAATGTGAACAACCAGAAAAAAAAACACCGGTACAGTCGACAGATGCACAAAAGGAAAGAAGAATAAGAAGACCAGTACAAGAGAGGCTTATACGAAAAATATTGTCTACAAGGAAGTCCTCAGCAAATAGGTAATGCTTAGGATAAACTAAAGTGTTTATATTTCACATTGCATTGCTTATCACACACGCTAGGCTGACCATTTGTCCCAGGTATGAAGTTGTGGATAAAAAACATGCTGAAACAAACCTGAAAGCTAACCTTTTTCATAGGACCTATTTTCTGCGGCGACAACCACCAGATCTGTTGGGCGTGAAAGAATTCATTAGAGAGGTGTGAGAAAGAAGATGAAGAGGATGATGTGTTGTGCGTGGAGATGGCGGCTTGATGAGGCTGGGTGATGGAGGTGCTGAGGACAGCAGCGGCATGCCGGAGGGATCGGGAGAAGTTGATAGATGAGATATACGGTCAAGGAACGATAGCTATGTGTAGAGTCTGAACTACTCACGCGAGAAAAAAATGACTATGATGAATAGTAGGATTATTTTTTTAGTTTTTTGGGTTCAATTTTTTTCTAGGACATTATGAGGCTCTTACAACTCTGCACCACCTGAACGTATATATAGACTGTTCCTGAATTTTGTTCATAAACAGCTTAACACAATTGTAAATCTATTGACGAGGTTCTCTGCCACTTAAGACTGGGCATATGCTTAAATAGAAGATGCTATCATCATGTGCTTACTTCAGCAAGTTGATATCACTGCACATCATGATATATGTTTCAAGGGTAAATAGAAGTGGTTAATAGGATACCTCAGACATCCCGCTCTTTGTCCATAAAGACCCATGTTCTTTGCATATGACTGAGCACATCCAATATGGTGTCCATCTTCAAGAAATATACGGATTGCCTTGGCAAAGCATTTTCGAACATCATTTTTTTTTTGTCACGACTTCCACAAATGTGATTTCATACTAAAATTTTGCGACCTATTAGACATTTTTCTCAAAGTTTACCGTAAAAATAATTTCAAAACTTTTTCAATATTTTTTTTTCGAATTTACTGTTCGGGTATAGAAGAGCACTTGATGTTCATACGACCAACGATTCTCGATCCAACGGACAGAAATGAGGGACAAGGCACCACACTGTTCACCGGTGCCTTGGCTTTGTCAAGGCATTGGACTTCAGTCCGTTTCGGAGGGGAGAAGGGGAGGAGAGAAAGGGGACCTAGACTGCATCATCGGCTTACAAGGCCCAGATTTCATAACATCTCCGTTCACCCTTGCAGGATATGGTGTGGAAGGTTTGCTTAACACCCTCCCCCTTCTGCACTTTTTTGTATCCCGGTGTAACGCACGGGCATTTGTACTAGTCTTTACCTAATAATAAAGAGGCTATTTTTTCCGTCGGAAAACCCACCGAGGTGATTTTACAAAAAAGTTCTTACTGTTTATGACATTAAACTCATAGTATATATTAAATATTTTTTAAATACTCATATCTTTTAAACCGTAACTCCAAATTTAACATATTATACATGGAATTTGATTAGAAAAATATGTAGAATTTAAATATGATATTATTTTATCTGTTAAACATTTAATAAAAATACTATCTAGGGTGCAATCTTAATAAATAAGTCATTATTCGTCTTTCTTTCATACCGGTACTCATTCGGGTTGGGGATGAGCACGTCAACAAAATCAGGATTAGAGATGAAACTGAAGGTCACTTGACTGATTCTTTGTACGTATTAAATCTACATGCAAGCCGTGTTAAAATAGAAGACCTGTAAAATTTTGAACTGCATTTTTGTAGGATAAGACCATCTTTATTTGTATCGTAACTATAAATTCTTAAATTATAGACATTTTTTAAAATTAAGAGCATGTGCCGTGTGGTATTTCTTTCTCCCGTTGCAACACATGAGCCCTTTTGCTAGTATTTTTAAATATGCCTATATACATTCATACGTAGTCTACTAATGAAACCTCTAGAACGACTTATTTAGGAACGGAGGGAGTACTCAACATTCTTAATGACCAATAAAGCTTAGCCTTCCGCTATAAAAGCACGGGATGAAGAATTTCCGTTCGAGTTGTTTTTTTTTTCTTTTGATTTTTTTGGATGATTAAACAGGAATTGTCAACGTGGCAGGTAGAATTCTGGGATTGTTGATCGCGGACGTGACTAGGTCGGCCGACCAGGGGCAAAGCGAGCTTTTCTTTTCTTTTATGTAACGGGCGACGTACAAATACCAAAAAGGACAATCTAGAGGAACTAGCACTACTGAACTCCTCACTCTAGCCAGTAGAACCAATGGTTGTTAGTTCTAAAAATGAGAGGTCCAAACAATTGAACCACAAATCGCAGTGTAGACATTTAAAAAACATTTTTAAGGGCAAACAAATATTGAAAACATAAACTAAATTTGAATTCTCTAGAGAAAGTAAGTGCAAATATTTTCTAATTTTTTAAATACAATTAAAAAAATGAATATATTTTTCCAAACATAAACATTTTTTTTCGAAAAATGGGAATAAATCTTGACACCTGAAGAAAAAAATAAAGTGCATACACTTTTTTAAAATGTAAAAGTGGGAACAACTTTTGAAACCTGAAAAAATGTGTTAAAATATCACAAGTTTAAAGAATGTACGTAACATTTTCAAAAATGGTTATTAAATGTAAAATTTATGTCTAATGATTTAAAAAATATTTTGCATATTCAAAAAAAGGTACCATTTCAAAAATGTTCATGAGTTTTAAAGAATGTGTTTTTTGAAAATTTCAAAACAAAGCGTATACAATGTCAAAAAATGTTTGCATCATATAAAACAAATGTCTCGTACCATCAAAAGAGTATACTTGACATGTATTTGGAAAAAGTATATAAAATGTTTAAAAAAATCCAAACAATGTAAAATATGTTTTTATAGTTTTATAAAATGTTCATTCTCATTTAGAATATGTAAAACGTTTATATGGCAAAATGTTACTGTGTATACAAAAAATGTTAAAAACATGTATCATAAAACATGCACAAAATATAAAAAATGCACAAAATATATTTGAGAAATATCGAAAATGTATCAATAATTTTTTGATGTGTACGGTAAAAATGTACTTTGTGTACTGAGAATATTAGGCATGTGTAAAATAGAAAACCGGCTAAAACTGACAAAGAAACAACAAGAAAGAAAACAAACAAACAATACAAAGAAAAAGTAGAAAGAAACAAAATCAAACCAACAGTATAACAAAGAAAGAAAACCGAAAATGACAAAAAATAACAAAGGTAAACAACAAAGCTAATAAAATTGATGAAAAAAAAGTAAACCGAATGAAAAAAAAAACAGGAACAAAGTGAGCACATCAGCGACTTCGTTAATTGGCCGGCCCATTTGACTTGTCACGTTAGCCCATGCCTGCTAAACACTCCCAATTTTTTTTAAAAAAAACTAAACACTCTCAATGTTTAAAATAGACCGTAATGTTTGATGTGCGAATTTCATGGTTTGAAAGCATATGGTTTAATTTAGCTTTCATCTATAAATTCAAGATTTATTTTGGATTTCTTTTTTCCTTTTGATTAGGATCATTTGCACCGACGGAAGCTGCTCTCCTTTGCACAAACAAGGACAATGTTGTCGTTGCTTCATGTGGAAATCTGCACGGTGAACACAAGTTACATAGTTGGTCAGGCGGGGGCACGGGGCGATAGGTGCACCGTGCACAGGATATTTATGTGTCGTGTTAGCAGGCAGGGGAAGAAACCGACTGGTCAGGACAAATGCGTCGAGGCCGGAGTAGTGAACTTTGCTCGCTGGACAAGTTTTTTTTTTAAAAAGAAGAAAGACCCCCGGCCAATACATCAATAGATGCATGCAACCATTTATTAATAAAAATCACAAACAGGTCTGAAATTCACTACAAGCTGAAACAAAGTATTGAAAAAAAAGTAAACATAAAAAATGTCACAACCGGCTACAATAGGTGTGGATGACTAACCAACTATCCTGTTACTGGACTGTCATCCAAACCAGTTATAGATACCCCAAGCTATCATCTTCCAACAGGCAAACCTAGTAACCGAAGACTCTCTGGCTTCCGTGGAAGAGAGTAACGACCACATACGGATCAAGGCAGTGGCCGTTTAGATAACTGTAAGTGCATCTAGTGCTCCTTAGTGATTTTGGTGGTTTGAAGACTTATAGGTTAAGTATCTAATGTGTTTGTGAGTGTACACATGATCTATAAGTCATTGAGGAGTTTGAGATATTTGAAGAATATCGACCCCTAAAAATATATGTCTTCAGTTGAAGAAATTGGTCTGAAGCTGAAGAAATGAATCGCGAGGAATCTGCGATGAAATTGATATTCCTCATGAAGATATTGATATTGAGAATATCGGTGGTTCCTGAAGAAAATCGTTCTGAAGAAATTGAAGCGTGAAGATTTACGTTTTCTGTTTTACTTTCTTTGCATTTGATGAATAGGAACACCGTACTGTTAAAGGGGGTCAAAGTAACACTACGGAATGAATTTTCTCATGATGCTCAACCCAAGCCAAATCCTACCAAAAGCCTCAAGTGAGGAATATGAGTGACATGAGGTCTCTCACAGTTGAGGGTCCCGACCGTTTCGATAACCACGCCAAGTCACTGATCTTATCCACTCCAACGGTCATATTATTTAAGGGCATTAGTGTCAAATCATGGCGGGATGCTCCCAGGCTATAAATAGCCGCCCCCACAACCACTAGCTGGTTGGCTGCTCCGTTAGAAACTGACACTTGTCATAAGAGCAACCCAAATTCCTCAGAGCCTTCGAGAGTAAATCATCACAAACCAAACCTAGTGATTGAGCATCACTGAAGAAGTTGTTCCTGTGTGGAACTGAAGCCTTTTACCTTTGAGGACTGTGCATCCTCCAGACGGTTAGGCGTCATGGTCTAGAGCAATCCAGCAGTCAATTGTGGATCGCCGGGTGACCGAGTTTGTGAGGGTTTGGAAGTCTGCCCTGAAGACTTACCACGAGTGTTGGGCGAGGACTGTGTGTCCTTAGCTCAAGGAGAATACGATAGGGACTGTGTGTCCCGGGACTGGGTGTCCTTTGGTTTCAATACCAAGCCGCTCCAAACCAGATGTACAACTGTTACAGCAGTTGGAACTGGGTCATCAACAACAGTCTTCACCAAGAATCGGGTTCTAATTCCTCAACTCTTTACTTTCTTTGTATTATGTGTTGATGACTTTCACTGTGACTGTTTGAAGAATTTGCTGAAGACTTTCTCTGAATTTCCTCAACCGCAAATTCTTCACTTGAGTTAATCATCATCTGTATTCTGCGTGCGTGCTTACTGTGCAATCTGTTTTCACATTCTTCACTCTGTAATACTGCTATTGTGAAAGTTTGCACGTCTGATCCGTAACTGTTTCCGCTGTAAGTTAGTCATCAGTGAGGAATTTCCTCAAAAGGAATTTCCTCAGCGATGAAATTCTAAAAATCTCCTATTCACCCCCCTCTAGTCGATATAACGCACTTTCAATAACCTGCATAAAACTTATAGAAATCTATGTGTTAAACACCAAATCATTCCTGCAGTTCTATATAGCCCAAAGTAATACACATACTTCCAACTATATGTGCTTTGCAGTATTTATGTCTACCTATTTAACCATGTCTCAAATACCAATGTGAAAGTTACAACATATCCTTGCCCGCTAGCGACACCATACATAACTGAACAAAATTCTTGTATGTGATTAACATGCACACCAATACAAACTCACACTAGTTGATTCTTTGAGAGAGAGAGAAAAATCATATCTCGGCCCAGCTTCAAATTACTATAGCCATAACCGGCTAGGATATAGTGGTGTGACACATGACGCGAACTTAAAATGAAGTTAAAAGATAAGACACGAGGTAGTCACAAACACAACGAACTACCATCGTGGGAAGAGCATATCTCTCCGAGCTTAGTCGCCACCACACGAAACATCCTTATTAAGCCGTGGATGAAAATCCCCCAAGAAACTGATCGGCATGTGGAGAAGCTATCGCCAAAACACCGAACGTAGAAAGGGTATATCACACCCGCGCGAAGAAGCATTGACTCCGGCCCCGACCTTGGTGTGCTCTTGCCGGAGGGGGGACACCAACCTCCCCTCGCCGTAGCACGAGGGCACCGTCCAAATGACCAACAACCCATGAAGAGAGTAGGTTCATTCAGAGCATCTGTAGTACATCCCGTATAATGCCTTGACCCGTAAAATAACCGTTAAAATATGGGTTGGGCGAAAAATACTGTCAGAGCAGACCTCGCAAACGTGTCCGACCCGTAATTTTTTTTGCAGGGCGCGGCAAAAGTTCGCCCTCAACCTTCAGTTTCACGGGGTGGGAGGGCGATCTGAGCTTGCCATCGCAATGAGATTTGGCGCGAGGAAAATTTCCGCGCGGCCGTTCCCCGCTCCCCCCTCCTCGGCAGCCGTTGCCTCGCCCACCGCATGCTTCGGACGTTCTTCCCCACCATTCTTCGCCGCCATGGAAGCCTTCCAGCCCGCGGATCTCGTCAACATGGAGGTCGCGAACGCGCAATCATGTCCGGCGGATCTCGTCGCCGGCCATGTCGCCCCCGCGTCGCCCTAGTCACCAACGCGCCAAACCGCAAGCGGCAAGACAATGTTGTCGTGCAAGGTGGCATTTCGGCTGGCCCAACCGGATGTAAGGGAACGCGACAGAAAACAAAAAAAAAGGTACTGCGAGCATGCCCAGGATCACTAAGGAGATGCATACAAGGTTTGATCTGATCATTACCGACTCGTAGCACAACGAAAGTAGAGTCGATGAAGATCGGTGGTGGAGATCCCCGCAACTAGGATTTACAACCTCCCAGCCGCGGGGATGTTCTCCCTCGTCGGACAGCCCTTCGGTAGGCAGTCGGATAGTCCCTCGGACGATGTCACGGTCAGCCCTCCGAGAAGACCCTCGAAGCTCGAACGGAAACTCGTACAACCCTTCGTAAGGATCCTCGAATAGCCCCTCGGGTAAAAGATCAAAACTACGATCTCTCTACAAGGTTGCACACATACGATGTCAGCTATCCGGCAGGGCTTCGCCATCTAGAGCTAGTTCCTGCCGGAATCCAGACAACCTTCCGGCTCTACGAAACTATTTCGCGAGGAGGGAGAGAGAAGGCCAGATCATGCATGGCATTTGTATGTGAGAAAGAGTGAGAGTGAAGAGTGCATGTCCACTTCTATTTATAGGAAAACTCAAGGGGTAGGGTGGCACTTGAAATACCTAAAAAAAACCATGAAAGGTGTCCTTCACAAGGGCATAAAAGGAAGGCAAGTGGGGCAAGGGAGGCTCCATGGTGGAGCTCCACCTTGTCCGGCCACCCCTCCTAGCGCCCCCCCGAATGGGTGCCCTTATCCTTTCATGTCATCCCCTCAAGATATTTTGTGGAAGGTCAACTTCCAACCATAACCATAGATGCATTTTCACTATTCATGAAACCAATTTTCCGTCACCGAAAAATCTAAAAATATTTTTATGGGTCCTAGAATAATTCCAGTACCCACCGAAACAATCTTGGACATGTTCCAAAACATTTTCAGATTAATGATTTTCATGTGTGAAAAGCAACCAAAGCGGTTCCAACGGTCCGGAACATTTCTGGCTTTTGTCTCTGAAAAATCTCAGAATTTACGAGAACAATTCTGGTACCCTCCAATAATTTCCACGCGTGTGCCACAACCAATTTGACTTAATGGTTTACTCCGAAACAACTTTTCGGTTTTACCGAAACTCTTCCGGTGTTCTCTCTCCGGAACTCTTCCGTTGTCCCCGAAACTTTCTCGTGATTTTCTCTCAGACTCCGTGTCTAGTATTCAGCAGATAGATGACCCTTAAGCATGTGACTCTAAAGGTTCAATGAAGTATAGACATGGGCGGAACACTTTCCGATCAATGATCAACATCAGAGTCATGGACACCCATATTGACCCCTATACCCACACAAATAAATATTCGAGTGACCATTACTTTGTTGTGTGATATTCTTGTTGCTTCGCGATATGATACAAAAACCCGAGGTGAGACTTGTCGGCATCCCCATGGATCTATAACTTGTCCACTATGCCAGTTACCTCGTTACCGGTTTTGTTCTCCTTACTTGTTTCCGTGTTTCGGCATCCCTGTGATCAAGTCACATTGTGTCTGGCCAGACAATTATGGATATCGTAACACCGAGAAGGCCCAAGAATATCTCTCCATCATCGGAGGAGCAAATCCCAATCTTGAGCTACCAAGTTACTTGTCATACTTTTTCGTGAACCCGTAAGCCGCCGTAATAGCCGCCCTTGTATAGATGATGTTTAACAAACCCCAAAGTTCACGAAGAAAGTACGAAGGAACTCGATACTCTCATGGTCTAAGGAAATACGCAAACGTTAACTATCTGTGTTTTATTTACCATTAACTTGTGATGAATGTATCTCACGGCATAACATCAATGCGAGTCGATTCAAGACAAATGTTCTTCTAACATTGTGCCCTCAAAATTTCCCAACATAGCCATGCCCATGACCAGGAAAACAAGATCATCATGCAATACTTGAGCTAATCATAGAGGCATGACTAGAAATACAATTTTCCGTTTATTATACCACACGTGCAGATGAGTTTCCCTCCGAGCCTCGTGGATATTATACACTCGAGAATCATTACAGTTATAGCATGGATCATAAAGATTGATTACAAAATAGGAGATACAAAGTAACTGTTATTACTTCCTCTAGGGCATATCTCCTACACTGGAATGGAAGGTGCGCCGGTCACCACCGCTGCTGCGCAATCTGCCCGTCCGTCGACGGGGAAGATGAGCAAGGTTTCGGACGTGAAGAGGAAGAAGGTTCCTACGAAGAAACCTCCGGCCACTCCATCCGCCTCGGCGAGACGTTCCCCGACGGTGCCTTTCTACGACGTTGGTTCCATCGCAGGCGAGGTGTTCGATGAAATGGCTGGAAGGTATGCATATTCGCTCACTTACTTTTTGCTTTGATTTCTCGCCATTGTGGTAGGTCGTGATGTGCTTTCACTCAATGTAGCGGTGGTTCGAACAGTGCTGCTGCCGAGTTCATGAACTTGCTGGACACCAACGCAGTCGACATCGATCAAGCCCCGATCGCTGGTTTCGATTATAATGAATTGGAGGGTGCGTTAATGACCACGATGATGAAGATGAGGTGGAGGAGGTAGATGAGGGGACGTATGAGCAATCGCAAGGAAAAAACATGAGATCGAAGAACTACACGATCTTGGAAGATCAAATCTTGATCAAGGCTTGGAGTGTGGTGTCTATGGATCCTTGCACGGGTGTGTCACAAACCGCCAAGACGTAGTGGCAAAGAATTGAAGATCAATACTTCCAACTCATGACCAAGTATCCCAACAGGACAACACGGACATTTCGGTCACTCCAAGGTCATTGGGACGTGATCAAGCCGACTTGGAGCCGTTGGGCACCTTGCTCAAGTGGAACCCTCGAATCTAATTATGTGAGTTGGTTCATGTCAAATGGTTCCATCAGTTTGCATAATGTAAAATGGTTCCATCAGTTTGACTTTGTTTCAATTGTGTACAAAAAAATTGCCAAACAACGGTACAAAGACATGGATGCTTCCGAAGGCAAAAAACATAAACTAGAGCATTGTTGGGAATTGCTCAAAAACTGCGACAAGTGGACGTTTATTGGCAGAGAAGCCCCACCGAAGAGAGGTCCATTTACGGACATGGATGAAGATGAAGATGATGATGGCCCAAGAAACTTGCACAAGCCCGATGGTGACAAAAAAACAAAGGAGAAGATCAAAAGGGAACGCGAAGCTCGACCTTGCGGGACAAGATAGATTCCATGCTTCAATCAAATGAGGTATTTCTAGCATAGTCTTTGGAGGCAAAGATAGAGTTGACCGAGAGGAAGGCACGAGAGAAGCAAGAGAGGTGGAAATTGCTCAAGGAAGTTGAGGAGAGAAAAACACGTGCCACTCAGAAGAAAACCATGGCCAACTTCTTGTCGAAGAGAATAGGATCATGACTTTGAACCGCAATGACTTGGACGACATCAGCAAAGAATGACATGATATGACAAGGAGAGAAATCTTAAAGAGGAGGGTGCTTGCGTGTTATAATGGGAGCGATGGATTCTCCTGTGGAATGAAAACCGATGATGTCGGTGCCGGAGTAGGGACAAGTGCAAGCGATGGATTCGGGGGCGGCGCTTACCTCGATGACGTTGACTGAAGAACGGCCAGGATGCATGAAGTCATTTTGCGTTTGTCTTTTAAACTATGCTCTCATTTCGCACGCGAACTGTGTTTTATTGTTTAAATTCGAACTCATTTGCCGGAATCGCTGTCAAATTCTAACTATGTTTTATTGGGAGGTTTTTCAGTTTGCGGGTCGACGCGGTGGCGCCCGAGCAGACCCCGCAGTAACGACTCGTATAATAGCATCTTTTGCGAATATCCTTTTATACGGATCCGTTTTGGGTCCGCATCCGCGCAGGCTCGCAAAAACATTTTTCGTAAACTGTAAACGACTTTTACGGGTCGATATTATACGGGGTCTGTTAGAGATGCTCTAACAAGGGAGTGGAATTCACCTCCATCATTGTCGGCGTACCTGCACGCCACTCACAATCTCCACCGCCCGACATCTCATAGCACAACCAACAATAGTGAATCTACTAAGAGGAATCAGTTGAGACACGTGGGGTGGGAAAGGATCTTTCGTGATGGCTCGATTGGGGTTCTTTGATTTAGAAGAAAAATTTGTGAGAGATGGTACAAGGGAGCAACCCTAGACGCAAGGAAGGGAACGACGAGTTTAATACTTTCTCCGTCTCGGTTTATAAGGCATGCGCGTGGTTCTAGGTCATCGATTTGATTAACTAAATATGCGTCATATGTCATCAAAAGTATATCATTAGATTCTCAAGCGGATTTAGTTTCTAAACTCTTGTTTTTTAAAACTAGGAAAATGGCCCATGCGTTGCCACAAAAAAAAAACATAATCTTCATTGATGGTGACCACATTATGTTCACATATCATTGCTTGATTTTGAAATTTTATGCACAAATGCAAGAAAATGTTTCTTCTTTTAAATTTATTCACAAGTAGAAGCAATCTTTACATTTTCAAAAAATATATATCATGGTTGTCAAAAATCTTGGTAACTCAAAGATTTATTCTGAATTTCAATAATTTTTTTAGAAAACATACAATAATAATTCGATCCATCCAACAGTTAATTCTTCAAAATTCACACAGTTATATTGTCACAAAGACTTACAAGCATTAATGTTCAACTACATACATTAGATCTTTCGTGCACAATTTTAAAAATATGTGAACAATTTTAAAATCGAGAACATTTTTCACAATTTACAAACATTTACTAAAAATCGTGAATATTTTTTATATTTCGAACGGGTTTAAATATTTTCTTTTGAATTGGCGACCAATTCAAGAAAAGGCGAACATAATTTTTAATGTTGGAGGATTTTATTTTAAATTCACAAACATTTTTTGAAACGCATGAAGTTTTCCTAAATAAACAAACATTTTTATAAATCAGTAATATATTTATTAAATTCATGAACATTGTTATAAATTAGTAATATATTTATTAAATTCGTGGACATTATGTTTCCGTCAGCATTTTATTTCAAAATTCCTATTTTTTAACATGCAAAAGTTTATGTAATTCTAAATTATTTAAATTAGAAATAAACAAAAATGGAATGGAAAATTTTAAATAAAAAAAAGAAATTATCAAAACAGGCATTAGCTATTTTTAAATTTTTTGGACATTTCTTAAATGCATTAACATATTTTCAATTAGAGAACATTTTGTTAAATGCCTTTAATAATTTTGAATACATGGAATTGTATTTGAAATCATGGACTTTTCTTATTGTACAAATATTTTTCTAAAATTGCAACATTTTATTGTATATGCGAGCATTTTATACAAAACTCCGGGCAGTTTTTGAAGTCACAAACATATTATTTTTTAAATATGTTGATTTATAATTTTCAGTTTATTAAAAATTTAAAGATTATTCGAAGTTCTAAATTATTTAAAATAAAAAATAAAACAGAACTGAAAATAAATAAATAAACGGAACTAAAAGCAGGCGCCTGTGCTTGGGCCAGCCCATACGGTGTGCTCGATATTCTCCCAGCATGCAGAGCGTAATATAGGAGGATTTTACATGGGCCGGCCCAGTCCAAATTTTTTTGTTTTGTGAAACGTTTTCTATTACTTACCGGTGGCATGGTGGGTAATTTATGCAAATTTTAGGGTTAATTTCCATGACGGAAGAACAGAAACCCTGTTTGCTTTAATATTAGGGAGATATATATAATATATATTCAACTAATTAAATTGTCAATCTAAAACTACTACGTATATGCCCTATAAACCAAGACGGAGTAAATAATGGAGTTAAGATCATTTACACCCATAATGTATAAATAATGTACGTTAAACGTCCATGAACGTGTCCGTTCAGTGTCCGAACGTGTCTATTTTAATCCATCATATTTGCTTGCATCTATCTGCACCCCCACTTTGATCCCTTATTTTTTTCACACATTTTAACAAACACTTTGTGGGTGGCATTTGTTAGAGTAAACGAGAGAGAATGGAAGTGAATGGACCAGCAGTCCTCTTTCTATTGATTCTCAAGTATATATACATCTGGAAGAGGTGCGAAGAAGAGGTGTTTGTTCGGAGGCATCCCTCCAGAACAGGTGCGTGTTGGCAATAGACACAAAGAGGAGACAAGACTGTTCGGGTTGGACATATCCCTTGAATTAATCTACTAATTAATTTCTAACACTCCCCCTTGTACAACACCGCTCCTTGAATGTTTCATCGTTGAAAGCTTCTTGCATATAGATCTTCCATCTTGAGAAATCTTCCAGATAATCTTGAGAGTCTCCCCCAAAAACCCTGTGGGAAAAATATGAGGAGAATAGAGTAGATATGTTGCTAAAACTCCTTTAAACCCAGTGGGGAAAAATAAGGAGAAAATGATGCAACATATGATGATTATTGTCTCTTGATAACTCATATGAGAAAAACCTTTTGAAGAAGGAGAAAGCTCATTGATAAGTTTAGAGAACAATTAATATGTCTTGAGTACTTCCTTTAAAAACCCTGGTAGGGAAAATAGAAAGTATGACATATGATCTTTGAGAAGATATTGCCTCACTAAATCCATTATGAGAAACTTTGAGAGAAAACTCATAAGGGAAAAGAGTGCAATCATACATGCCATTGAAAACTCCTTTAAAACCCAATGGGAAAAATACAAGGAGAAAATGATATGGCATATAAAGACACTTGTGTTTATATTGTCTCGTTAAAAACCTTTTATGAGAAACCAATAGGGAAAACTCATCAAGGGAAAAAGAGTACAATATATGCAATCTGATGATTGTTAATCGGTTATAGTTTGGAAGATTACTCCCCTGAACTTTGAAAATATGAAGGATGTCTCATACCAATTCCATTGACATGAACATGAGATTGTGTATAATCTGTTGGATTATAACAGTAGTTTGTTTGCAAATTATTTCCTCACTTTTCTATAATCCGTGAGGCTAAGTAATTTCCGAGCAATGTGATTTATGATATTGCTCTTCATATAACCTATAGGTATTGAGTAACACAAGTGGAAGTATCTTGATAAATCAAGTTATGTGATTCTGATGAATCTCAACCACATGATTTTGAGTGTGGTTAACCATTCTACTAAGTTATGCATATTTTGCAATGCCTTTAGATAAAGCAATTATGTTAGAATGATAACTAGAAATAACCAGTAAAACCCATTTATATGACTTCCATGTGAAGGCTATTCCAGCAAATTCAGTCACTGATATGGCATTGTTGGGATCAAATAAAGAGCCAATATCATTACATCATAGCATGGTCATATCTTCTATTTCCTGATGGAAATATCCAAGATTTACTGTAATCTTCAGATATAAGATGATAGTACTTATATCAACCATATACCTTTTGTTGGGGTTTGCACTCTGAATAAAGATAGCAAATATAGTGTCAGGCCTGACGTAGTTTGCAAGTATATGAGTGCTTTGGCATTAGTGAGATATAGAACTTCAGGTCCTAGTATCACTTCATTATCTCCCCTAGGAATGAATGGTTTGTACCTTATAAAAGGTAGTATGACCATACATGTCTTTTGTTGCTATGATATATCCAAATTGAACTTCTCGTATATGTTTTGGATATATGTAGACTGATACTAATTCTTGATAGGATGCTCAAGTTGTAAACTTAAGCTAAATTTGGTTAAATCCAAATTTTCCGTCTTGAGATGATTTTGTGTATGTTTAGGTCTTGTAGAGACATTGATGCTGAAATCATCGATATACAGTGAGGTGATATAAGGAATTCAAATTTGGGATACCTTTATTAACTCATAAACAATTTATCATCCTTTGAGTAATCCTTTGAAGAAGGAACTCATTTAGTCGGTACTACCATATGATTTCCGACTATTTCAAGCCATAGAGTGACTTCTGAAATTTTACACATATATGTTGCAATTTATTTTGGATTCGGAATTGTAAGCCCTTGAGGTACTTCGTTATAAATTTCCGAAATGAGTAACCCATATGAGTATGTAGTCACTTCATCCATTAACTACATGGATAATATTATTTGTACTGCCAATGATATTTGTTATCGAAACTTAATTCCACTCATACCAAGAGGGTATGTTACATCATAATTTGATGCCGGGTCTCTGCGTGAACCCTTTTGCTACAAGCCTCGCTTTCTCACCACCTCATTGAATTTGTCTATGAATGAGAAGTTTTTAGTATTACATATGGAAGATACTTATGAGGAGTATGTATTACTGTGGTAAATACCACTCGTTTGTAGAGCGAGGCTATTCTTCATTACTTGCTTCCTTTTATGTGAACCAATATGAGTGCAAGAGGCACTCTACCATGGATTTTGGTTCAGGGCCCAAAAGGATTTAGCAATTTTGAGAATAAATATATGTCGACAAATGTAGTCTTTATTTTATATGATTCTGATGGAATCGATGAAATTTGTGGAAATGTATTTATTCCTTTTAACTCCTTGTGATTTCCTACAAAAATGGAGTCAAGGTGTTTCGATCTCCCGACACAAAATATTTGTGCACATTTATGTGAGGATTTGGATGATGAGCATCCAGTGAGGTGTCTTTCAACTTGATGTTGAATTACATTTACTAGTTGAGGATTTGATTTCCTCTATTTCCGCGGAAGCATATGCGAGATTATATCTTGTGTGGTCAGATTTCTCCCCCTCTTGCTCTCATTTTGGGAGAAGAGTGGTTTATCAGGTACCTCCACTCTTTCTGACACTTTACTGCAGGAATATAAAATTGAGTGACACCTTTGTCATCAGTAAATGTATGTGGCAGATTTGCAATGTGTTGCAAATATGTGATTCTAAACTTCTTGTTCAGATTCTTTGAGTACGTGGATATAAGGACTGAATGTGAATAACATTCCTAATTTATTTCTTGGCATTCTTTGTGGTACTTATCTCCCCCTAATGCCAGAAATGTCCTTATTGCTGATGCAATCAGCATACGGGCTATGAATAATTTTGATTGACGGATAAATTGCCATTCCTCACTTAGATCCCTAATTTTCTGTGAGAGCCCATTGATGTATGCTGGAGTGGTGATATCGGTATGTAATCGAATTATCGCAGATAGGAAATACTTTGTTGATTTCCACATATTTACTACAAGGGGAAAGTAGTATGCTATGTAGTTGATATGATTTATATCATACTTACGGTGTGTAATGCCGTATTTGTCTAGCATGAGGCTAGTAAATTACGATTCTATAAGTTTGGTCATATTATTAATTTCATTATCTTTGATAAGATATTGAACTAAACCATTATGTGTATTACGTAATGTATTATGTATAATCAGACATTGCTTGTGAAATGAGTTCAACGAAGTTGTCCATTCGAATGGATTTATCCCTTGTTTAGGATAACTTGCTTTTACTTTGGGAATTTGAGCAATTAATTTCACTTATATCATTCATGGTTTGTGTGACAAGAGACACATTGGAAATCATTTTATAAATGTTTCCATGAGCACCATGAAGTATCTATATAATACCACATAATAGTTGAGTAATCCACATATCTTCTGAATGTGTTCAAGGAAGAATGAGTTGCTCATTTAGAATTGTAAGGTGAGAGTGCCTTAAATTAATTTCCCCTATCACACATGTGGTGCACATAAAATCTGATGATTTGGGAAATTTTGCAACTTGTTAAGTTGTGACCAATAGAATTGTCCATAATTTTCTAATCAACCCCAAACCAGGATTGTAAGGCTTATAACCAAATATTTTGTAAGATTTAGAAAATTATTTTGTACGCAACAAACTAAGTATGAATTGATTCATACATTCAAATTTATCAAACATGATGTCCAAGAAATAGGATATTGGACATTATACTACATGTAGTAGTACAACTATAGGTAAACAATATTTTGGGAATAATCAGGATATTACATGAGGTCTCCCATATTACTGAAAAATGAATTATGCAAACATATCATAGGCGCAAACGAATTGATCATTCTTTTATTGCACTATATTTTTGGTTCTCCTTCTGATGAAGATTTGAGAACATCATTTACCAGAATAGTTTCTGGTCATATGTTTGCAAATTTTCAAATACCCCAATGAACTTATTTGCCTTTTAATAAACTCATGGTGTGGTTTGACCATATGTTTGAGGGTTTGGTAATCATATGTACGATATTTATGTAACCACACATTTGACAAACTTAAGAGTTGTCTTTGTGATCATTTGGAAATGATCAATTCCCAATTAAAAGATAATTCTGTCATTGGTTGTCTTTAGCCTCCACTTTACTTTGAATTCCTCATTGTTCTATTTTGTGACCACTGACTTGCATAGTATTCTCAATGCTAGCAAATAGTTGAAGCACCCGTTGGGTGAATATGATGAGTTTAAGAAATAACATGTTTCTTTACCATGAAAATGGTAATGCCATCATAAGGAGATGTAAAGTGTATCAAGGGCTTTTCAACCCGATCTGCATATGAAAATGTCAGATCATGAGATCTCAACTTCAAGTTGATTTTATAATTACCAAAATTTTAAGTTGCTATAGGCTTGAGGCCTTGAAAAATTATTGGGTGATCATTCCAAATGTGCTCATGGCAACATGTTTCTCTTAAGGGAAATATTCAAGGTGAATAAATATTCATCCATTATGTACTCAGTTTGATAACTAAGTGAAGTTGGTGATTTATAAAATGCATATGCACATATTAGCTATTAAGATAATAGCCATGTCACATTTTCCCAAGATGGAGTTATAGTGGCAACAATGCCACCTATGGATATAATGACTGATGTCATGAATCATCTTAAAATAAATACTCCCACCAAATCATGCATTTGGTGTATTTGGAAATGTCAGCCATGTGTTACTTGAAAATGCTAATGCATTTATTTAATTTACTTCTAGGAGTAAGTGGCATCTATAAATAAATGATTTGTTTGAGAACAATCATGGTCAAGGTGATCCTTGGTGAACCTGGGTGTATCCTTCAATATAACACATGTGATTAAATTATTGCTAATGTTTTGGACTTCATTCTTGAGGAAGTGTGTGACTTTATAGTCACTGCCAAAACGTATAGACTTGCATGCTTAACATTGGTTTGTCACTATGAAATTATAACCACGATGTCCTGTGGACCTTGCGAAAGTGTTGAGACACTTAATCACTGTCATAAATTATGTGGTCCATCATGATTGATGGACGACACTATAATTAGAAATATTGTCGTAGGCTTCATTGCTATGTATTTTACCAATGTAATAGAAGGTAATCACAAGTAAATGCAAATATTTATGTAGTTCCCTATGACATATTCAAGCAAAAAGAGGCTTGAATAATTGATATTAGTAGATAATACCATTCAACATGCAATAATCATGCATGAATTTACTATGATAGTAAATCATTTTAGTGAACAACAACAATTGCTTCAGAGGAGCAAATTTTAGTACGGCTGATGCCATATAGCCATATGTGTAGACCTCAATTTATATAGGATAACACTTTAGAGATAATCACCAATATGGTGTAGATCTCGCAGTAATAGAAAACATAGTCTGACTATTGTCAGTAGATGTTTATAATTCTATTACCTTATGTTATGCTAAATGTATGAAATCGCTTTGAAGGCAATCATTTGTCAAAGTGACATGATGTAGACCTTGCAGTAATAGTGGATAGTCTGTATTTTTTTTTACAGTAGATGCCAATATTACCTTATGATATCTAGAGGTAGTCACATCTAATATTAATATTTGGAAGAGCACTTTGAAGATAATCATCTTGTAAAATTTGACAAGATGTAGACCTCACAGTAATGATGGATAATCTGCAAAGGGTGCAGTAGATGCCAACAATACCTTGGGATTCGCAAATAAAATTTGGGCTAGTCATATTAAGTATGACACTTTATAATTCTTATTAGAACTTCATTAAGATTTGCAAGAAAAATTATTTCTATTGCAAAATCGTAGTGGTTGTCACAAATTGCATGTAATGCTAGGGAGTAGAGACACAAGATGTCTTAAATTCCGAAGGAATATGATCTGGAATATAAGCAAAACATTCTTTTGCAACAATATTACTCGAGTAATACATATACTTGTAAAAGTTAATTTACATACTTACGCAAATACGCAAATATATGAGGACATGAGGTCTTCAAATGGCAATTTTACCCATTGCAGAATAACATATAATTCTGTTATATGTAATTTATGGTGAACTAAGGTTCTTCCACATATACTCCTTAGAACGCAAGTAGTAATAACTAGATGGCTAAATTATTGGAAACAGTAAGCCTGAGGGCTTAAACACAAAGATCAAAGAGTTAACCTAGTATCCTAGGTGCTGAAATAAGCCTGAGGGCCTAAGATAAATAATATAGATAAAAGGAGACTATATTGCAAAAAGTCCACAAGGGATAAGATCCCTTGTCTCACCTGTACAGTTGCTAATGGAGATCGTGGATGTCTCCATTGAGGCATTGACCATTCCTTGCCTATGACAACGGGCCGCCGGATGCAATTTCCAGTTTCCACATTGCGCCGAGGCCGAAGGCCATTGTTGCGCCGTGGCCTGCTTTGCCGGATGGCGCCGCCGCTGTTGTAGTTCGAGGCGCGCCTCCACGCGCGCTCGTTGCGAGCAGCCAAACGGAGGCTACAGGCCGCAACAATAGGATTAGCGCGCTGGAGGGCGATTCCGGTCGCCGGCGTCCGCACTCGTGCCGCCCGCATTTGGCGGAGCAGTGGGCGAGCACCGGGGCCATGCCGATTTGAGAGGCGACACCGTCGCGTGCCTAAGAGTGGGGACGGTTCGCGCGGCCATGCAACTTAAGGCGTCGTCGCCGGTGGGCTACGCCGGGGCTCTACGTCGAGAGGCGGAGCAGCGTTATCTCCTACTTCTTGTCGCTGCGTCGCTGATGCGGGCGAGGGCACTACTCCGCCGCGGGTAGGGCGCGTCATCGGTCCTTTGGTTTGTGACCTAATCGCTTGTTTAGAGTAGACACGAAGGCCGCGTCTAGTATGCAATCTGCAAATCAATCTCCGTGCGGATCCATGCTTGCGGATGCATGCTCCTGCAGACTGTTTAGTTCCCCAACGCCGGGAGCAGTGGCTTCGCGGCCGAAGGAAGCCGCCCTTCTCGCCGAGATCGACGCAGTATCGCGTCGGGATCGAGTCACGACGTACTCGCTAGACGTCCTGCGCCATGGGGTCGACGTCCTGGGCTTAGCGCCGCTGCCAGGGGGCTTCAGCGTGCCATGCACCGTAGGTTGATCCCTCCTTGTGTGTGTCCATTCGATCAAAAGATTCGTGCAGACGCAATCATTAGATTGCTGATCTTAATCACAAGAAGACAAAAGTGAGCACTTCTTGATGGAAATTCTTTATGGATGCATGGCCGTCCTTGCCGAGGACGTCCGAGCGGAGTCCATTAGCGATCAATTTTCATGATTTGTTCTCCGCCGCTGAAGCAAGAACGTCGGTGTCGAGGCCTCACGGGATGGAGTAGCAGCAAGACCGGCGAGAAGCCATGGGCATGGCTATGCATATTCGCCGTCGTCTTATGCCGGATTGCTCTGTTGATAGAAACTATGTGCTGATAACGTGTTAGAGTAAACGAGAGAGAATGGAAGTGAATGGACCAGCAGTCCTCTTTCTATTAATTCTCAAGTATATATACATCTGGAAGAGGTGCGAAGAAGAGGTGTCTGTTCGGAGGCATCCCTCGAGAACAGGTGCCTATTGGCAATAGACACAAAGAGGAGACACGACTGTTCGGGTTGGACATATCCCTTGAATTAATCTACTAATTAATTTCTAACAACATTATCATAATAGCTCAATGAAGGCAAAGGATGAAAGCCATGCGAGCCAACATGCAAGCCACGCACGCACGCAAGCCAGCACGCCTTCCCACGACCAGGCAACCAGCACGACGGCCGCTCCCGCGTCAGGCGCCCCCCCGCGCCCCCAGCGGCCAGGGTGCCCACGCCACGCATGGTGGCCAGCGCACGACGGCTACGCACGTCCGTGCCCCGACGACTGCTCGCACGGTGGCCACGGCGCTGACGGCTACTCGCGAGGCACCAGCTCCTCTGCAGGCGTAGAGCACGACAGAGAGAGCACAGAGGATTTTTCACTGTTTTGATCCTAGGGGTGCAAGTTAATCACGCAACACACTCGTTTTGAAAGAATTTCACGTTTTGACCCTTTTCTTGAAACGCCATAGGCCGTGGCGTTGCAGCTCTCTTATAAAACGCCACTCTATTGTGGCGTTGCAGACCTTCGTTGAAACGCCCGTCTAATGTGGCGTTGCATGCATGAGGTGAAACACCAGTTGCTATGGCGTTTCTTGCCTTTATATTCTGCCACCCCGACCCCCTCGCCCACCAACCACCATTTATCCTCTCCTCTTGTTCTTCCTTGCACGAAAAAGCTCTCCCTTGTCCTCAAGATCCCCCCTTCGATCTCCCTCCTCCCTCAACCTTTTAGTTGGTTCTTTGGGGCAAATCAAAGAGGCCGGTAATCTCCTCCAATCCCTCCAATTAGTTTTTGCAATGATTTTGTATTTGTGTAGATTTTTTTGCACTAGGTGTTCTATTTATGTTGCATTGTATTGGTTGGTTTCTTATTATTGAGGAGATTTAGTGTTATGGTTAGGGTTATGCCTAGTTTGATTGGACAAGGGTTAGGGTTAGTGTTAGGTTTTGTGTTATGCCTAATTTGGATGGAGAAGGTTTAGGGTTAGGGTTTGTGTTAATGCCTAATTTGGATGCAAATGGTTAGGGTAATGTTTTGTTAGTTGTTTTGTTATACTTAGAATTGGTCCTTTTGTCCCCTTTTTTAGATGGACAAGATTGTGAATATTCATTATGTTGACAAAGAGGCATTCATGAATGTTGCTATTGTTGACAAATATGAGGAAGTGTTGACATTTCTTGATAGTCCTACTTATGAAGAGGTTGTGGCAGAAACTCGGATAAGATTGAAGTGGGTTGATCCAAGTGACTAAGTAGAATTATTAGGAAGATAGGATGTTGGGTTGGCACACAAGTGTCGAATGAAGACAATGCCTATCAAGTCTAATTTGCATCGGGTTGCATACAAGGAGGCTGTTGCATCCTCGATAGACAAGTCACTCGAAGTATTTGCTAGTACGGTGCTCAATGCTCCTCTTCATGTTGACTTGAACCAACCCATAGTAGATGATTTGAGCCCGTATAATGGTGTGGCACCTATTGTTGAGCATAAAGTAGAAGTGCAAGTCAATGAGTATCCCCAATATGAGTTTGGAGGTAGTGCACCGATCAAAGATGATGGTCATGAGTCCGACAAAGAGTATGAGAGGCAACACAACATTGTTGGTGACGTAGAGGCTCAAGTAAGGCATGATGACATGGATCCTGACATTGTTTATCAGCGTGCTTGTGTGGATGAGTCGGATGATGAAGGCCCGGTGAATGAGTTGGATGAGGATGGCTTCACTGAGAAAGAAGCGGAGTGGTATACAAAAATCACCGGTAGGGATCACAAAGTTCCCTTGTTTTGTGATGTTAGCCTTGCAGATAAGGCTTTAGTCGACGGTGGCATGAGCAAGAAAATTGAGGCTAGAATGACATGACAAGTTGATACTTCAAACTTCATACTTCATAACCAACTTAGAATGACATGACAAGTTGATACTTACAACTTCATAACCAAGTTGATACTTGAAACTTCATAACCAAGCTGATACTTCAAACTTCAAAGTACATAAAACATCCAAGACAAGTTCAATACTAGCATGACATGACACTAATAGTTCATAATTCATTTCCTTCCTCTCTTCGCAGCCGTCTTGCCCTTAGTGATGTAGCCCTCTGGAGTATTCTGCCAGGCAGGACGGCGGACGTTCCTTGAGCTAGCTCGACGTGCTTCTTCCGTCGCCTGAGTGGGTTGACTTGGCTGCGGAGCATCTTTCATCTGCGAAGCCCCAAACTCGATGAAGTCCGGATCCGCGGCCTCATTGTCTGACTCCTCTTATTCTTCTTGAAACTCCTCAACATGTCCTCGGCTAGAGTAAGCACGTGCTCGACTCGAAGACGGACGAGCGGAAGAGGCCCGTGGACGGCTGGCAGACGGACGAGCGGAAGACTACACATCCATCGTGTACTGCGCACGTGCGCTCACATCGGTGGACGAAACACCATGGCAAGAAAGTAAAGCCGCTAGTGTGCGACACCGATTGGCGACCTTCTGCGCAAGGAAAAGATGATGACATGTTAATATGCTAACAAAGCTACACAACTAAAACAAAGGTTAACAAGGCATCTAATCTGCAGAGTAGTTCTAACAAACCCGTTTGTTTGTGAAGATGGGGCATGGCCAAGGGCCACGTTACTATCGTTGATACATCTCCATAGCTCCGTGCCCTGGATAAAACATATGTGACATACCACCCACGAATAAATGACACTTGTTCATATTTTCAAGAATAAACGTACCACTCGGTCATGAAGAGGACCATAGTCAAGACGCGCTCCAACTGTCTCCCTAATAGAATTGTTGAATGCAACATCAGCAACCTAACTCGGCAGTAAGTCCAAGCAATCGGAACGAGTCCAGGCTGCCTTATGGATAACTCTATACTCTGTACGCATCCACTCCAAATGCCTTAAATATGCCGCCTCGTCAGTGTCGGGTGTTTGATCATTTTCAACTCGAGCATGTCTCTGAGCATTTCACATGTCCAGCCAAATCATGTGGTGCTCCTCCCAATTGATGACACTCTTATTGGTTTGCCGGTTTGTCCTACAAAGCAATAGTTCAATACTATATCACTTCCATTTTTTCGTGTTAGACATTGATCAACAGGATAACACACGTGATACAAAATACTCATTTATGTAGCTGCACACTTGTCTCGACGTAATCCGGCGGGGTGCATTGTTGTACCCCGAACTGCTTTGAAACACGATGAGGAAGATGCCACTCCACCGCAAAGAAGCATATCATGGGGCACCGCACACACCAAAGATGCTGGTCACGAAGGCACATGTTGCTCAGAGGAAACTGCCTAAGTACCGTGTACGGCCTTCAATTCACCTACATAACGACAAGTCACTCGACCATCCATGAAAAATTTCCAGACAAATTTGCGAAAGCATTTACCTGTTCATAAGTCAGCATGTCTAGCTCGCCTATGTATGCCTTATACCGCCCCATAGCTGCGATACTCGTCCATTGGACATTAGCCCATGTGTGTACGATAGTGGGGTACCGCTCCTCATCTCCGTCAAACGGGTACATCCAAGGTTCTTTCGGAGGAAGGCTGAGGTTACGACCAACAGGCATACGCTCCCACATCCAAACCTGTAGTGCCCAAATAACACCTTCAAGAGTGGACGTTGGCTTGCTCCTCATACATGCTCCATCCAACTACAAATTTAATAAAATGAAAATGCATCATATACCCATTTAATATAATGAAAATGCATCATATACCAATTGAATAAAACAAAAATGCATGATATTAAACCGTACCTGACGGTACAAGAAGGCTAGTGCCGCCGAACCCCAACTCCACTTGACATCCCAGTCACAAAGAGGATCCAAAAACATCCAAGAGGCTGTGTCCCCCGTGCCATCCGGAAACACCACTTGGGTCAAAAGATTCCAGAGGTAAGCCCTGGCGAACCTCTCCACAACAAGCGGACTAGCATCCCTTGGGCACTTGCGAAAATATCTCTGTATTCAAGAGAACAACACACCGGATGGCCTAGGATCCTTCCGGGCTTCATTAGTCCATGGCTCGGGTTCAACACCAACCAATGCTGCAACCCGTTGTCGCCATCCATCGGACCTAACCTTCCCTGTAAGAGCCCTGCCCTCGATAGGAAGCCCGGTGATCATACCAATATCCTCCAGAGTTATTGTCATCTCACCAAGAGGAAGGTGAAAAGAGTGCGTCTCCGGCCTCCAACGGTCCGTAAGGGCGGTAAGGGCCGTGGCGTTCAACCATGGTGGTGTGCCTTTAAAGTTGAGCACAAACTGAAGAAGATTCATTCTTCTAAAATAAGGCTCGTACCGAGGGTCATATAGCAGAGATTCATTCGGGTTGTGCCCCCTCAAACGAAGTACCGGAGGAACCTAAATCAACAAACGCATACTTTGTCACAATATGAAAATCATGGAATATAGAAAAATAATCATCAAGACCATCATAATTACCTCTCCTCTTTCAACCAGCACCGCACGATGCTTCTGCTCGTAGAACTCATCAAGTCCCGGATATTTATCCGGCTGAAACATCCTACATAATATGAACAAAATTCTTTTAGGCATTAAACTAGTGTGAACTAAATCTAGGCATTAAACTATTGTGCCAAAAAAGCTACGCATTCACCTACTACCACTAGTATGAACTAAATCTAGGCATTCACCTAGTGCCACTAATATGAACTAAATCTAGACATTCACCGAATGCCGCTAATATGAACTAAACCTAAGCATTCATCTAATATCAATAATATGAAGTACAACTAGGTTATACCTACATCCACCATAAACTAGACCTAGAACCACCATAAACTACACCTATTAACCATCAAAAAATAGTTTTTACTTCAAAACATACGTTACACCTAGTGCAAAAAAATCTACACAAATACAAAATCATTGCAAAAACTAATTGGAGGGATTGGAGGAGCTTACCGGCCTCTTCGGTTTGCCCCAAAGAACCAACAAAACGGTTGAGGGAGGAGGGAGATCGAAGGGGGGGATCTGGAGGCCGAGACTCTCTTTTTTCGCCAAAGAAACGAACCAGGGAGAGGAGAAAGGAGGTTGGTGGCCGACGGGGTCGGCCTGGCAAATTATAAAGGTAAGAAACGCAATGGTGCCTGACATTTCATGTCGGGCCTGCAACGCCACAGAGGCTGGCGTTTCACATGCGGCCAGAAACGCCACAATAGACAAGCGTTTCGTGCATGTCGAGGAACGCCACAATAGACAGACGTTTCGTGCATGTCCAGGAACACCACAATAGACAGGCGTTTGTACGTAGGGCTGCAACGCCACGGCCTATGGCATTTCAAAAGGGTCAAAACATGAAATTCTTTCCAAACGAGTTCGTTGCGTGATTAACTTGCACCCCTAGAATCAAAACAGTGAAAAAACCCAGAGAAGGAAGGCTTGAGTGGCCGCATGTCAGGTCAAGTGGAGGTTCCCGGACGTGACCGGACTGCCTCGTATTACCTCAGATTTAAAACAAATTTAAGAAGTATTGGTTAGTCTAGACGTTTAGGAAAGAAGTCATGGATCCGGTTGGGCCAGTATTTTTGATCAGACATTGATCGGAAGGACGTTTCAGGTGTTTATGGAGGAAGTAGGAGGTCTGGCTGTAGATGCTATAACGTATCAGTTCTGAGGGTCGGCATGGTGTTGCCCTTACATGCAGCGTTCTCCAAGTTTGCAGTGCTCAGCGACCCATCGATCGCTGTCTCCCTGCCGACGTCGCATGAATGAGTGGATCACCACCAGGTCCTCGTAACTTCGGCGAGACATGCAACTGGTGCAAAGTGAGTGCAGTCGGCTATTTGACTATCTAGTCCGGCATGGAGGAGCTAGTTGAAGCACCGCGCGCGGCGTCGACTTGGCTAGGATACGTGTGCTGCCTGGTCATCAGCAGGATATAGGGTAGGTGCATGGATATTGCCCTGCACCTGCGCGTCCATGTCGAGGGGACAAATAATGCGTCGCGTCGCGGTTCGGCGGTTTTTACCGGTCTGGACTGGAGCGGCCGACTTGCTCTCGGACGAGCGACTTTGATGCGACTTGCTTGCAAGTGTCACTTTCCTCTGTCTCGGAAAAAAAAAAAGTGTTACTTTCCTCTAAAATAAATATAAAAACTCGCAAGTGCCACTCTGCGGCGCGCGTTTAAGCACGTACGGCGAGCGCCGGTAAACTTTGCTATCACTAAGCGCTAAGTAAACTTGGGTTCGAAGCAGAGACGTGCAAGGGAACGCCAAGCACATCCAGACAGGAACATTCATGGTTAGTGCACACACTTTTTCGGCAAGTTTGTCGAATGGTCCAAAAAGATGCATGGACGTACCGTGATCAGTTCCAAGAACTTGATTTATAGTCGCTTGCACGGACCAGCGTGCACGAGGTCCTAAGCTCGCTCTAAGGACTTGATTTTCGAGCTCTCTTTTTTCCAGCTCTCGAACCCACTAAGATGTATTTCCTCCGCATCATAATATATTTGAGATGCTAAAATGTCATATACTCCCTCCGTTCCAAAATAACTATCTTAACTTTATACTAACTTTAACACAAAATTATACTAAGTTTGAGACACTTATTTTGGGACCAAGGAAGTATATGATACATTTACAATAGTGATTCTCTTGTTCTAGCTTACCAGTTCTTACCAAATATCCCCTCCATCCTAAAATAAATATTTTAAATTTAACATGATTTTGCATTAAAATTAGTATAAAATTAAGACATTTATTTTGGACCGGAAGGAGTATAGGGAACCGTGCATTCTATTTCAATCAACCATGACAATCTATTGTACTTTCCGTTTTGAAAAAAAATCTGTTTTAATTGTTTCCCTAGAGTGTCCCTATGGAGTGCAGACGCTAGACACAAAAAAGCTAAACATACAAAGAGTTACACAGGGTTACACATTGATTATGATTCTTCCTTTCTAACTAACCTCCCCCTTGATTTTCAAGGTGGATAGGGATCCATCCATTTTAAACTTCAATCAAAATCCACTTGCTTGTAAAACTTTTATAAATTTATGTACGTGTAGTATCAGTGCGCTGGACACCATGTATTACCATGCAGCAAGCACACCCGAGAGCCAGAGGTGAGGCGGCAATCAAGCGTATGAATTGGATCAGACTAGGCCACCAGCCGTTTCGGACTCTCGCGGTCACCGCGCAAGGAGCCCGGAGAGCGACTGCCGGCGACCGGACGACGTGGCGACGTCCTCCATCCATCGATCACATGGATGAACAGGATGGGTGGAAAGGTGCATGCACGCATGTTGGGATATACTCCCTCTGTTTCATAATATAAGTCTTTTTAGAGATTTCATTAGAGGACTACGTACGGATGTATATAGATATATTTTAGACGATAGATTCATTCATTTTGTTCTGTATGTAGTTCCTTAATGAAATCGCTTAAAAGAATTATATTTAGGAACGGAGGAGTATATGTTCCGCCGAGGAAACCGATCGAGCGCTTAGGACAAGCTTGTCACTTGACACGTCGCGGTTTTGACAGTTTTTTACCGATGGAGGGAGCCGACCTGGACATGTGTGGCCATCGTTAGAGATAGCCGTCGAGGACTCGTGATCGAAGCATGGTAGTTTTTTTATGAGATAGCAAACCGATCATACCAAAGCAATAGCACAGTAGAAAACTTTTGTTGCCAAGTGCCAAGTAGGAGCATACAGGAACGATCGACAGGTATGAGAAAAGGCGACCACTGGACGCGTAGGTCCAACGGGAACCAACGCATCCTACGTAGTACCTACAGCGACTTGGAAGGGTCGCTTGCACGGGGCATCGCGGCTGACAACTAAGATCCTAAACTCGCTCCCAGAACTTTAATATTTTTTTCCGAGGCCATGGAAGCTGACAGCATGAGATCAAGTGAGCCAGGGCGAGAGGGATCGACACGCACAAACCACCCCGCAGCAGCAATGCACGTTCCCACACCTCTTGGAGCAACTCCAATCGCGCGATCCATTTCATAGACGCGTGTCCGTTTGAATAGTCTTGAACAAAAATGATGACCCAACGTGTCAATCTATTTTTAAAAAAGATCCATTTTACGTCCGCGTCGATCCATTTAAGGTCTAAATTTAAGCCCCTACGTGGCGGACGGTCAACTGGTTTCTTTATGAAAGAATCAACACGACGAACACCAAAAGAACATTGATCATAAGGTTTCAGATCAATCATATCATACATTCTTTTGGACATAATGGAGGCACTAGCTTCAACATCACATAAAGCAAAGCAAGAGATATTATTCAATTTAATTTTGACCATAGGATCCCAACCATCTTCTAGTTTTCGAGGAATAGAAGTCTCTAGCTTGAGCTTCTTCTCCCTAACTTTGATAAGAGCATTGGTAATGTGCTCGGTGAAGGCAATATTAAATGTACTAGTGTGGGGTCCTTATCCATTCTTTGCAAAAAGGTGATAACTTCAGAAAGACGACAATTGTCAAAATCAAGGTTACTACAATTAATTAAAGTGGTAGTAATGTCATCTAAGCTCATTCTTTTGGTAGTCTCTAAATTCAAATGACCTTCTTGTCCTATAGTTGAGGTATTAGGATCACCATTAATAGATCAGTTGGGACTAGGAGTGCGATGGGTGCTAAAAGTTTTGAGATCTTCAACAATTTGTATAGTAGCAATGGTAGTATGTGTAGGAAGGCTCTTAATCCTATTTTCCTCTTCTGGAGTTACAACCACTTCGGGTTTGGCTGCCATTTGATTTATCAAAGTGGCATGTGTGTGAGACATATTGGAAACTTGGGTCTCCGTGGTGGTGAGTCTAGTTTGGAGATTGGAAATTTCACTATTCAGGCTCTCAAGTTGTCTTCCAATGTTTTGCAAGATAGAAGAATGATCATCTAATTGTCTAGAGAAGGCCTTGTTTTGTTCATATTGGGTGTGCATATAATTCTTTGTAGCTTTGTCTATCTCTAAAAGTTTTCATAACTAGGCATTCTTCTATCATTAGGAGTGTAACTATAGGTGTTGCTATTCCCAAGGTTGTTGGATGGGAAAGGTCTAGGATTGCTATCAAAATTACTCCTATAAGCATTATTATTAAATTTGTTCCTAGCGATAAAACTAACATCAACTTGCTCTATTTCTTGAGCAACCAAAGAATTTAAAGGAACATCATGAGGATCTATAGAAGCTTGCTTAGTGAGTAAACTCATGATCATGTCAACCTTATCATTAAGGGAGGAGATCTCCTCAATAGAGTTTACCTTCCTATATGTTGGAGCTCTCTCGGTGTGCCATTGAAAATAATTTGGCATCATCTCATCCAATAGCTTTGTGGCAGTACCAAGTGTAGTTGACATAAAGGTTCCTCCCACGACCGAGTTTAACAGATTCCGCGAGGTAAAGTTCAATCCTGCATAGAAAGTTTGGATAACCATCCAAGTAGTCAAACCATGTGTAGGGCAATTCTTAACAAGATATTTCATACGCTCCGAAGCTTGAGCAACATGTTCATTATCCAATTGCCTAAAATTCATAATGTTATTTCTTAATTGGATAATCTTAGCAGGTCGGTAATACTTCTCAATAAAAGCATCTTTGCACTTATCCAAAGAATCTATGCTATTCCTAGGCAAAGATTGAAGCCACACTTTAGCTCCTCCTCTCAAGGAGAAAGGAAAAAGCTTAAGTTTAACGATATCATCATCTACTTCTTTATATTTTTGCATATCACAAAGCTCAACAAAATTGTTCAAGTGCAAAGCAGCAGCATCTCCAGCATCAGAGAATTGATCTTTCATAACAAGGTTCAGTAAAGCACGTTTAATCTCATAGGACGTGGCTCCAGTGGCGGGAGCAGCAATAGGAGTGCAGATAAAGTCATTGTTGTTGTGACTAGTGAAGTCACACAACTAGTATAAGACTCTAAAGCAAAAATTAGCAGCGGCAACAAGCAAGAACAAAGCAACTATTTTTTTTGTGGTTTTTGGTATAAGACTCTAAAGCAAAACCTAGAAAGCAAACTAACAAGACTAAAATCAAAAGTAAAAGATAGCGTGCAACTCCCCTATCTTGACGACTGAAGTCCCCGACAACGGCGCCAGAAAACTTTGCTTGATGACGAGATGATGTATATACTTCTCGCACCTCGTTGGTTACCCCAAGTGGAAGGTTGAGATGTAGTCAGCAACAAGTTTTCCCTCACACAGAGACTGTAAGGTTTATCGAACCAGGAGGACTCCTAGGATCAATAAGTAGGTGTCCGTTGTCCCTGTCTAGCAGAAGACGTGGACCTACACACACAACAAATAACTTTGCTCCCAACGAGTACAGAGAGGTTGTCAATCTCCCCGGCCTTGTAGTTTTCAAAGGATCAAAACACAAGCGAGAATAGTAATAGTGATTGCAACGGGAAAGTAAATGAAAACGATAAATGATGGAGGTGTAAGCAATGGTGGTGGTATGGACTGGAGTCCCATGATGTTCACTAGTGATGTCTCTCTTCCAAAAGACGATAAACAACTATGCTTGGGTAAACAAATTACACTTGGGCAATTGACATAATTATGAACACACCGTAATGTTAATTATGCTACTTGAAAGTTAGAGGCTCAATAGTAATGGGCAGTACGCCAAGACAAGTAGACCGTTTATTCATCAGCATCTACTTACTAATCATCCACATATCCAGAACATATCACTGGTATTAAGTCACGAGCCCCACCCAAAGTGTAAACTCAAAGCAATGGACAACTACATTAACGAACTATGTGTAAGGTAAACAATCCTTGCAACCGTGGTCACAAGCACCGTTGTTTTCTCCCTGGTGGCAACAACACATCCCCTAGTCTCATGTTTCTGTCACTCAAGCTAGACATCGAGGGGCATGAACCCACAATCATGCATAACGCTCCCTCTTGGAGTTACAATCTACTACTCGGCCAAAGCAATAAATAGCAACAGAGAACATGCATGAATCACTAAGGAACATAATATAAAAGGATAATCAAATATATAACTCATAACAATCTGAACATAATCTCATAATCCATCGGATCCCAACAAACTGAGCATAGCAATAGCAAGAGAATTACATAGATGTCTTGATCATGTAGGGCAGCTCACAGGGACTAACCATTGAAGCATAAGATTGGAGAGGAGACATCACATAGCTACTGGTAATGGACTCATGGTCCAAGGAGGACTACTCACGGCACGCCCGGGAAGCGTCCATGGTGGTGGAGAAGCTCCCGGAGGTCGATCCTCCCTCCAACAGGGTGCCGGGAAGAGGCCTCGTGACGCTCTCGATCTCGGAAGCGCTGCGGCGGCGGAACGTTTGAGAAATTCGCGATTATGGATGTGATGGAAGGGTTTTTTCTCGAAGGAGTAAATATAGGCCAAATGAGGGCATCGGAGGAGGTGGGACCCACCCAGGCGGCCTCTTGGCGCGACCTAGGGCCAGGACGCGCCCACGGGTCACGTGGGAGGCCCCTGGCCCCCTCTCGCCCATCTTCGGTGATCTGGAAGCTTCCGTTACGCTGATTTTTTATATATTTTTTTTGGGATTTTTTGGGCTTCGAAAAATTGGGTAAAAGCCCCTGCAAAATAAACATCAGCAGACAAAAACTGGCACTGGGTGCACCGAGTTAATAGGTTAGTCCAAATATGTGTAAAATGATATAAAAGTGTAGCAAAACATCTAACAATGTCACCCAAAAGATCATGAAACAAGCTGAAATTATAGATGCGTTTTGGACGTATCAGTGACCGAAGGTTATCCAGAGTCCCGAATGAGATCCTAGATGTCACGAGGAACTCCGAAATGGTCCGGAGGTAAAGATTTATATATAGGAAAGTGGTATTCAGGTTTCAGAATAGTTTCAACATTTTTGGTATTGTACCGGGAGTGCCGAAAGGGTTCTGGGGGTCCAGAGGGGGGAACTCACCCTCGGGGGGGGGGGGGGGGGCACATAGGCCTAGTAGGTGGCGCATCAACCCCTGGTGGGCTTGGGCAGCCGACCCCAAGAGGCCCATGCGCCAAGACTTGGTGGAGGAGGTGGAGGAGTCCTCCCAAGGGTGTCCACCTCCCTTGTGGGAGGTGGACTCTCCCCCAACTTCGGACAAACCGTTCCTCCTTGAAGGAGGGGAAAGGCTAGCCCTACCTACCTTTTCCTCCTATATATAGTGGAGGTTTTGAGGGCAGCCACCACCTGAAAAACCACGTGCTTCCCTATCCTCCATAGATTGTCTTTTTCATCTAGATTAGTTCGGTAGAGCTCGATGAAGCCTTGCCGGATTAGTTCACCACCACCGCCAACACGCCATCGTGCTGCCGGAGAACTCATCTACCTCTCCGTCCCCTCTTGCTGGATCAAGAAGGCGGAGATCGTCATCGATTTATACGTGTGTTGAACATGGAGGTGTTGTCCATTCAACGCTAGATCATGATTGGATCACGGGAGGGCTTGCAATTTGGATCACGAAGACGTTCGACTATATCAACCACGTTTCTTAATGCTTCCCGCTTAGCGATCTACGAGGGTATGTGGATCCGTTCTCTCCTCTCATAGATGGTCATCACCATGGATAGATGTTGTATGTGCGTAGGAAATTTTTGTTTCCCATGCAATGTTCCCCAATAGTGGCATCATGAGCTAGGTCTATGCATAGATGACATCTCGAGTAGAACACAAAGGAGTTTGTGGGTGTTGATATTCAGATTGCTTAGCTCCTTAGTATTTACTTGATTCAATAGTATTGTCGGATCAAGCGGCCCGGACCAACCTTACCTGTCCATGTACGAGAGACCGGTTCCATCGATTGACACGCAACTTGTTGCATAAAGATGGTTGGCGGATGTTTGTCTCTCCTACTTAAGTTGAATCGGATTCGACAGAGGCGGTACTTGTATAAGGTTACATAGCAACTTGCATATCATCGTTGTGGTTTTTGCATAGGTAAGAAGCGTTCTTGCTAGATACCCATAGCAGCCACGTAAAACATGCAACAACGAATTTGAGGGTGTCTAACTTGTTTTCGCATGGTATATTGTGATACGATATGGCCAAAGACATGATGATATATATTTTATGTATGAGATGATCATGTTGTAATAGTTAATATCGACTTGCATGCCGATGCTACGGCAACCGGCACGAGCCATAGGGTTGACTTTAATTATTGTATGGCGTACGTGTCACTCATTAAGAGCTATGTAATGCTTTACTTTATTGCTAAATGGTAGTGATAGTAGAACAAGCATGGTTGGCGTGACAACCTCGATGGCAACACAATGATGGAGATCATGGTGTTGTGCCGATGACGATGGAGATCATGCCGGTGCTTTGGAGATGGAGATCAAAAGCATAAGATCATGGCCATACCATGTCACTTATGATTTGCATGTGATGTTAATCCTTTTTTTGCACCTTGTTTTTCTTAGGACAACGGTAGCATTATAAGGTGACCCCTCACTAAAATTTCAACATAAAATTGTGTTCTCCCCGAGTGTGCACCGTTGCGAAAGTTCATCGTTTCGAGACACCACGTCATGATCGGGTGTAATAGACTCTACGTTCACATACAATGGGTGCAAGACAATTTTGCACATGCGGAACACTCGAGTTAAATTTGACAAGCCTAGCATGTACAAACAAGGCCTGGAACACAAGAGACCAAAAGGTCAAACATGAGTCATATAGTAGATATGATCAACATGAAGATATTCACCATTGAAACCAGCTCATCTCTCGTGATGATCGGACTTGGGTTGGTGGATTTGGATCACGTATCATTCGAATGACTAGAGGGATGTCAATTTGAGTGGGAGGTTTTTAGTAATATGGTTAACTAAACTCATTATCTTGAACAATAGTCTAAGTAATCTTTTCAAATTTAAGTTGTAGATCAACGGCTCGTGCAGTAGCACCCCTGAATTTTATTGCGTTCCTAGAGAAAGCCAAGCTGAAAGATGACGGGTGCAACTTTGTAGACTGGGCCCATAATCTGAGGCTTGTCCTCACAGTTTCCCAAAAGATTTATGCCCTTGATACACCGCTTGGTGATGCGCCCCTTCCCGGTTGCTGAAGACGTTATGAACTTCTAGCAGTCGCGTCTGGATGACTATTCAGTAGTTCAGTGTGCAATTTTGTATGGCTTAGAACCGGGACTTCAAAGTCGTTTTGAACGCCATGGAGCATATGAGATGTTCCAGGAATTGAAGTTTATCTTTGAGAAGAATGCCCGGATCGACAGGTATGAGACCCCTCATAAGTTCTATGCTTGCAAGATGGAGGAGAATAGGTCTGTCAGTGAGCACATTGTCACAATGTGTGGGTATTCCAACCGTGAGGCTAAGTTGGGAATCATTCTCCCGCCAGAGGCAATCACTGACACAGTTCTTCAATCACTGCCACCTAGCTACAGAAGCTTTCTGATTAACTACAACATGCAAGGGATGAATAAATCAGTCGTCGAGCTGTTTGCGATGCTGAAAGTCGCCGGGTCAGAAATTCAGAAGGAACATCAAGTGTTGATGGCCAATAAAAATACCAGTTTCAAGTAAAATCGCAAGGGCAAGAAAGGTAACTTCAAGAAGAGTGGCAAAGCTGTTGCCCCTCCCGTGAAGAAACCCAAGGCTTGACCCAACCGAGGAACTGAGTGCTATCATTGCAAGGGGACTGGTCACTGGAAGAGGAACTACCCCAAGTATCTGGCTGACAAGAAGGCGGCCAACGCCAAACAAGGTATATATGATATACATGTTATTGATGTGTACCTCACCAACTCTCATTGTAGTGCTTGGGTATTTGATACCGGTTTGGTTTCTCACATTTGCAACTCAAAGCAGGAACTACAAAATAGATGGAGGTTGGCTAAGGACGAAGTGACGATGTGCGTGGGAAATGGTTCCAAAGTTGATGCGATCACTGTGGACACGCTCTCACTTCAATTACCATCGGAAATTTGATGAACCTAAATAATTGTTATTTAGTGCCTCCGTTAAGCATGAATATTATATCTGGATCTTGTTTATTGCGAGATGACTACTCATTTAAATCAGAGAATAATGGTTGTTCTATTTATATGAGTAATATCTTTTATGGTCATGCATCCAGTGTGAGGGGTTTATTCTTATTGAATCTCCATAGTAATCACATGAATGTTCATAACATTGATACAAAAAGATGTAGAGTTGATAATTATAGTACCACTTTCTTGTGGCACTATCGCCTAAGTCATATTGGTGTAAAACACATGAAGAAACTCCATGCTGATGGACTTTTGGAGTCACTTGATTTTTAATCACTTGACACATGTGAACCATGCCTCATGGGCAAGATGACCAAAACTCCATTCTTCGTAACAATGGAGCGAGCCACTGACTTATTGGAAATCATACATACCGATGTCTGTGGTCCGATGATCATTGAGGCGCGCGGTGGATATCGTTATTTTCTCACCTTCACTGATGACTTAAGTAGATATGGTTATATTTACTTAATGAAACACAAGTGTGAAACGTTTGAAAAGTTCAAGCAATTTAATAGTAAAATGGAGAATCATCGTAACAAGAAGATCAAATTCCTATGATCTGATCGAGGAGGAGAATACTTAAGACAATGTGGAATTGTTTCACAGTTGACATCGCGTGGAACACCACAACGTAATGGTGTGTCCAAACATCGTAATCATACTTTATTGGATATGGTGTGTTCTATGATGTCTCTTGCCGATTTGCTGTTATCATTTTGGGGTTATGCATTAGAGACAACTGCATTCACTTTAAATAGAGCACCATCAAAATTCGTAGAGACGACGCCATATGAACTCTGGTTTTGCAAGAAACCAAAGTTATCGTTTCTTAAAGTTTCGGGATGTGATACTTATGTCAAAAAGCTTCAGCGAGAAAAGCTGGAACCCAAAACGGAGAAATGTGTCTTCATATGATACCCAAAAGAGACAGTTGGGTACACATTCCATCTCAGATACGAAGGCAAAGTGTTTTTCACTAAAAATGGATCATTCCTTGAGAAAGAGTTTCTCTCGAAAGAATTTAGTGGGAGGAAGATAGAACATGATGAGGTAGTAGAACCTTTACTTCAACCACATGAGTAGCGCACCATAGAAAGATGTTTCTGTGGAGCATACACCAGTTGAAGAGGAAGCCAATGATGATGGTCATGAAGTTTCACATCAAGTTGATGTCGAACCTCGTTCGGTCGACAAGGGCACGTACCGCTCGTGAGTGGTATGGTAACCCGGTCTTAAACATCATTTTTTGGACAATGATGAACCTACGAACTATGGAGAAGCGATGGTGGGCTCGGATTCCAACGAATGGTTAGAGCCCATGAAATCTGAGATAGGATCCATGTATGAAAACAAAGTGTAGACTTTGGAAGTATTACCTCAAGGGCGAAAGGCCATTCAGAGTAAATGGATCTTTAAGAAGAAAATGGACGCGAAAGGTAATATCACCATCTATAAAGCTCGACTTGTGGAAAGGTATTTCACAAGTTCAAGGAGTTGACTACAATGAGACTTTCTCACCCGTAGCGATGCTTAAGTCCGTCGGAATCATGTTAGCAATAGCTGCACTTTTCGATGAAATTTGGCAGATGGGTGTCAAAACAACATTGCTTAACGGTTTCCTTAAGGAAGAGTTGTATATGATGCAACCGGAAGGTTATGCCGATCTAGAGATTGCTAACGAAGTGTGCAAGCTCGAGTGATTCATTTATGGATTGATGCAAGCATCTCGGAGTTGGAATGAACGTTTTGATGAAGTGATCAAGGCATTTGGGTTTATACAAGTTCATAGAAAAGCTTGTATTTAAAAGAAAGTGAGTGAGAGCTCTATAGCGTTTCTAATATTATATGTGGATGACATATTGCTGATTGAAAACAATATAGATTTTTTGGGAAGCGTAAAAGATTATTTGAATAAGAGTTTTTCAATGAAGGACCTAGGAGAAGGTGCTTACATATTAGGCATCAAGATCTATAGAGATATATCAAGACGCTTAATAAGACTTTCAGAGAGCACATACCTTGACAAAGTTTTTAAGAAGTTCAAAATGGACCAGTCCAAGAAAGGTTTCTTGCTTGTATTGCAAGGTGTGAAGTTGAGTAAGACTCAATGCCAGTGACTGCAGAAGATAGATAAAAGATGAGTGTCATCCTCTATGCTTCAGCCAAAGGCTCTATCATGTATGCAATGCTGTGCACAAGACCTGATGTCAACCTTGCCATAAGTATGGTGGGAAGGTTTCAAAGTGATCCAAGAATGAAACACTGGACATCGGTCAAGAAGATTCTGAAGTACCTGAAAAGGACAAAGAAATGTTTCTCGTGTATGGAGGTGATCAAGAGCTCGTCGTAAAGGGTTACATCAATGCAAGCTTTGACACTGACCCTGATGACTTTAAGTCTCAAACCGGGTACATATTTATTCTCAATGGGCGTGCGGTAAGGTGGTGTAGTTCCAAGAAAAGCATAGTAGCTCATTCTACATGCGAAGCGGAGTACATAGCTGCCTCAGAGATGGCTAAACAAGGTGTCTGGATGAAGGAGTTCAAGACAGATCTTGGAGTTGTGTCGAGTGCACTGGATCCAATGACTCTATTGTGTGACAACACTCGTGCCATTGCTCTAGCCAAGGAACCAAGGTTTCACAACATGACTAGACATATAAAGAGACGCTTCAATTCCATCCACGATTATATCAAGGAGGAGGACATAAGTATATGCAAAGTGCACACGGATCTGAATGTTGCAGACCCGTTGACTAAGCCTCTTCCACGAGTGAAACATGATGAACACCAGAATTATATGGGTGTTAGATTCATTACAACGTAAATCACATAGTGATGTGAGCTAGATTATTGACTTCAAGTGGAAGACTATTGGAAATATGCTCTAGAGGCAATAATAAAGTGTTATTATTATACTTGTTCATGATAATATTTTATTATCCATGCTAGAATTGTATTGATTGCGAACTCAGATACATGTGTGGATACATAGACAACACACTATCCCTAGTGAGCCTCTATAGGACTAGCTCGTTGACCAAATATGGTCAAGGTTTCCTGACCATAGACATGAGTTGTCATTTGATAACGGGATCACATGATTTGGAGAATGATGTGATGTACAAGACCCAAACTATGAACGTAGCATATGATTGTCTCAGTTTATTGCTATTGTTTTCTGCATGTCGAGTATGTGTTCCTATGACCATGAGATCATGTAACTCCTGGACAGCGAAGGAATGCCTTGTGTGTATGAAACGTCACAATGTAACTGGGTGACTATAAAGGTGCTCTACAGGTACCTCTGAGGGTGCCTGTTGGGTTGGCGTAGATCGAGACTGGGATTTATCACTCCGTATGACGGAGTGGTATCTCTAGGGCCCACTCGGTAATGCAACATCACAAGAAGCTTGCAACCAATGTGACTAATGAGTTAGTCACGGGATCTTGTATTACGGAACGAGTAAAGAGACTTGGTGGTAACGAGGTTGAACTAGATATGCAGATACCGACGATTGTTTCTCGGGCAAGTAACATACCAATGGACAAAGGGGACACATACGGGATTAACTGGATACTTGACATAGAGGTTCAACCGATAAAGGTCGTCATAGAATATGTTGGAACCAATATGGGCATCCAAGTCCCGCTATTATTTATTGACCTAAGAATGTCTCGGTCATGTTTACATAGTTCTCGAACCCGCAGGGTCTACACACTTAAGGATCAGTGACGTTTTGGTACTATTGAGTTATGTATGTTGGTGACCGAAGGTTGTCCGGAGTCCCGGATGAGATCCCAGATGTCATGAGGAGCTCCGGATTGGTCTAGAGGTAAAGATTTATATATATATAAGTGGTATTCAGGTTCCGGAATAGTTTTGGGATTTTCGGTATTGTGCTGGGAGTGCCGAAAGGGTTCTGGGGGTTCACAGGGAGGGGCCCACCCACCCCGGGGCCACATGGGCCTAGGAGGTGGCACATGAGCCCCTGGTGGGCTTGGGCAGCCGACCCAAAGAGACCCATGCGCCAAGACTTGGTGGTGGAGGTCGAGGAGTCCTCCCAAGGGTGTCCACCTCCCTTGTGGGAGGTGGACTCTCCCCCACTTCGGCCGAACCCTTCCTCCTTGGAGGAGGGGCAAGGCTAGCCCTACCTATCCCTTCCTCCTATATATAGTGGAGGTTTCGAGGGAAGCCACCACGTGAAAATCCATGTACTACCCTATCCTCCATAGATCGTCTTCTTCGTCTAGATTAGTTCGGTAGACCTCGGCGAAGCCCTGTCGGATTAGTTCACCACCACCGCCACCACGCCATCGTGTTGCCAGAGAACTCAGCTACCTCTCCTCCCCCTCTTGCTGGATCAAGAAGGCGGAGATCGTCATTGAACCGTACGTGTGCTGAACACGGAGGTGTCGTCCGTTCGACGCTAGATCGTAATTGGGTCGCAGGACGGCTTGCGATTTGGATCGCAAAGACGTTCGACTACATCAATCGTGTTTCTTAACGCTTCCCGTTTAGCGATCTACAAGGGTATGTGGATCTGATCTCTCCTCTCGTAGATGGTCATCACCATGGATAGATCTTGTATGTGCGTAGCAAAAGTTTTGTTTCCCATTCAACGTTACCCAATACCTCATATGTCGCTCCCTGCATCCACATATCTCATATCCGGATTCGCAAATCCTTGCAAAATCATGCACGTCGATCACACAAACTAAATCTCACACGAAAATAACAAATTTTAGTATTGAACATAAGTAGCGTTTACATTAAATTCATTTTAAATGCACAATCAATCATGTGCTCTTTGATTTCTATTATGGGTCCACGTATGCTCCATGAGATCGTTGAGTAGTTGCGTGTGCATGTGATAATCTCTAAGATTCTTATGCATCTACAAAAAAATCATAAGCTGATCTACATCTTGATCTTCCGGGATTTCAACTTGTTCTTCACGTGCTTCAAAATCATTGGTTTTGAGCTACACCACCACCCTTATCCTCGACGATCATATTGTGCAAAATAATACAACATGTCATCAACTGCCGAAAAGTTTCTGATTCCCACATTAGTGCAACCCCACAGACAATTCTCCAACGCGCTTGCAGCACTCCAAATGCCCACTCCACATCCTTCCTAGTTGCTTCACGTATTGTTGCGAAGTGCTTTTGTTTGTTGCCATGTGGTTCAGATATGTTCTTCACAAATGCAGCCCACTAAGGATATACGCCATCGACAAGATAGTATCACATGTTGCCGTCTCAACCGTTGAGAGTGTAGTTGCACGGAGGTGATTCCCCGTTGCAAAGCCCACTCAACATCGTAGATCATTGAAGCACATTGATGTAGTTGTGCGAACCCGACACTCCAAAGAAAGCATGCCAAATCCATCAATCATGTGATGCCACCACTTCTAGTATGATGGTGGCCTCTTTGTTATGACCTTGATACATTCCTTGCAAACCTTGGGGGAGTTCTTCCACTACCAATGCATGCCATCAATTGACCCGAGCATTCCTCAAAACCCTCTGGCCTCTCCAATAGCCAACAACTTCTCCTATATACTCTGTTCCAAACACCTCAACCACAACATGGGCGAACTTGACAGTAGTCTTCAGGCATGTGCTCTCCTTCATCCTAACCATCTCATCAATGGCATCTGCCACTCAAAGTGCAGTCATGCCCTTAATCGAGTTTTGGTGTTAATGACAACGCATACATAGGAAATTAATCTTATTTGTTGAGTGTATCTCAGGATGGCAAGTACTTTTAGTAGATTGAGAATTATGTGCCAAGGTGGTCTGAGAAAATCGGGACTTATATGTCAAGAAGGCTCGGGATTGAGAAAAGATGATGTAGCCTATCCTTTAAATTTACTATTCTTGAGTATAGGGATCCCGCACTATTGAGAGGGGATCACTGGTTTTGCGATGAACTTGCTCATACTACATCTCTACTTTTCTGCTCATACCACATCTCCACTACTCTGCTCTTATCTCAAAACAGAACCAATGCCTCGGACATCCGGCTTCCTCCGGACGTCTGAGGGCCGGACGTCCGACCTCCTTCGGAAATCCGGAACCCTGCACGAGAGAAAGTTGAGTCAAATAACTCGGACTTGCGTCCTCCTCCTGTCGTCCGAGGGCCGGACGTCCGACCTCCTTCGGAAATCCGGAACCTTGCACCAGAGAAACTTGAGCCATATAACTCGGACTTCCGGCTCCCTCCGGACGTCCGAGGGTCGGACGTCCGACCAACTTCGGAAATCTGGAACTTTGCACGAGAGAAACTTGAGCCATATAACTCGGACTTCCGGCTCCCTCCGGACGCCCGAGGGCCGGACATCCGACCTCCTTCAGAAATCCGGAATCTTGCACCAGAGAAGTTTGAGTCGAATAACTCGGACTTCCGGCTTCCTCCATACGTCTGGTCCTTGTTCAACTACAGAGTGGTTCCAGATATATATACATCCCTCGGATGACCGATCCCTGTCGGGCGTCCGACTCCTTGTGGACGTTCGGATATCCGAGAACTGCCGGATGTCCGACCACTGTCAGACTTAAGTGACCCCAACGGCTGCTTTACTCTCCCCACTATATATACCCCCTCCCACTTCATGAGAGGGTGCTCAACACAGCTAGAACACTTACAAGAACACCTTTCTCCTCACTCACTCTTGCCTACACCCAATCTTAGATCCCAAGAGCATTTGTGAGCCTCTTTGAGTGTTGTTCCAGTCAAAAGATAGATCGTCTCCTTCTCCTCCTCTCCACCAAAGTGATTTGTGATTTGAGCAAGTTTTGAGCAATCACCGTGATCTTGTTACTCTTGGAGGTTGGAGACTCCTAGGCGGTAGGAGTCTTCGGAGAGGAATCAAACCATTGTGATTACCCCCGGAAAGTTTGTGAAGGTTTGGAAGCCACCTCAAGGCTTACCACTAGTGGTTGAGAAACGCCTTCGTGGAGTTGTCTCAAAGGGAGAATAGGGTGAGCCTTCATGGCGTTGGTGTGCCTTCGTGGTAACATACGCCCCTCTAACGGTGACGTAGCTTCCCTCCAAGGAAGTGAACACCGGGATACATCCTCGTCTCTCTTGGAGTTTCGGTTATCCCTAACCCTAACTCTCTACTTGTGTTAATTCTTATTACGTACTTGCATTTGATTATTGTTTACCGGTTGCCTTACTTTACTCTAAATAGCTTACTCCTTGTCATTGCAATTATTAGGCTCACGCTCATATTCCGCACCTTTGCCTAAAATTGCTAAGTAACTATTAAAATTTGGAACTGTACCTATTCACCCCCTCCCCCCTAGGTCCATCTCGATCCTTTTCAGCCATAGTACCAGGTGCAAGGATTCTCAAAGCAGCAGTACACTTATGTTTGGTAGGGCAAGACAGTTTACCGTAGCAATCCCTTGTTAGTTGAAGTAGTCGTCGTGTGCCTCCACTGCCTTCACAATGCGCAAAAACATTGGTTTTCGCATGCGAAAACAACGACGAAAGCATGGAACATCCGGGAAAGTTGGGTTCGGAGCAAAGTAATCTTTCTATTGTAGCTTTGTTATGGATACCCTATCTGATTGATCACGCTTCTTCCTTTGATTGAGCCCTTGAAATTAAGAATATGCTCCACTTGCCGGTCCATTTCCTCTTGCATGATCATGAGCACTTGTCTGAATCCGCTGAATCGAAAAACTCATGTTCAATCAGTTCATCAAACTCCGTTGTTCCATACTCCTCGCGGGACGAAGCATTGGAATCTATCGTTTCCCCAAAAAAATTGACCAAAAAATCCGATAAGACATTGTGTCAAACACATCCATCACAGGGCACAGTGAGAGAGTTGTTGGTCGTACCACGGTGTCTTCCCGACTGATGACCCATCCTCTACGGCGAGGACGAGACAACAGACTCCTCTGACAAACCTGGTGGGGGCAGAGGTTAAGAACGATGGCGGAGCGCTCGACGGCGGAGCTACGAGACAGACGATGCGAGGAGGAAGAAGAGAGCAAAACATAAATAAATATCTACCCTATTTTTAGACTAGATGTGAGGAGTGTCGGTCAGCCCGGGCGTTTGAGGCGTGTTTGATGGGTCCGGCTGAATCAATCTTTTTTGGCCGGTTAGTGATCGGGCAGTTTAACGTTTAGGACAGGTTTAAGGGTCCGGTTGTAAATGCTCTAAGGGAAACTCCAACGGGGCGACCCATTTCGTCCGCTTGCGTCCGTTTGGATCGGTGCGGACACAAAAGTCGGCCCAACGCGTCAACCCAAACGGACGTGCGTCCGCTTTTCGTCCACGGGCGACCCATTCCCGACCCATTTTTGAGTCGGATTTGCGTCGGTGCGGACACGAGCTGGAAGTGCGCGCACTCGCCTTCCCCTCCCCCGGGCCCGCTCGTCGGTGGCACATTGCCCCCCATCCAACGACAACCCTCGCCCCCTCCGTCGCCGACGCCGCCGCCCATTTTTCCGGTGACTCTGCCAGTTGTCGGCCGCGACCGCGACCAAGAATCCGCCTCGCCGCCCCGGCCAGATCCTCACCGGCACGCTCGTCGGACGCCGGCCATCTCCTTCGTCGATGCTCGCAAGCTGTTCAACAGTTTGCCAAGGTATAAAATGGACTTCTCCGACGAGTTTTTTTTCTTCACAATTTCCTTTACGACTCCGACGATTCGTCGTCCGATGACGAGGAGGAGATATTGACTGCCGAGTTGGTCCATCACCACCTGAATAGCGAGCGGCCGTTGTTCTATGGCTCCATTCCGGGCCATACTCTCAAGAGAGTGCTAGGAAGGATGTCGAGCGTGCCTTTGGTGTTTTGCAATCTCGATGGGAAATCGTTCGGTATCCTATTAATACTCGGAACACGAAGAAACTGTGGGAGGTGATGACTGCTTGTGTGGTCGTGCACAATATGATCGTAGAAGATGAGCGCCCGGAACATCTGTACGATCAAGGGTTTTAGTTTTACGGTGAAAATGTTGTGCTTGAGCATGGAGGAGCGGCAACGTTTGAACAGTTCACCCAATTTCATCATGACATGCGTGATTGAGAAAGTCACGTGCAACTGCAAAATGATTCGATTAAACATATGTGGGCTCATGTTGGCAACCAATAGATGTATCTTTTTTATTCGACTTGTAAAATTATGTTTTTTTATTCGGTTAAAAATTTGACTATATGTTTGAATGCAAAAACAATAAAAAAATAAGATATTTGTTAAAATAAGACGGCCAGCCGGTCACGCCAAAACATATAAAACGGCGCGTTGGGCACAATACCGATTTAAATCTAAAACAAAGCGGACGCCGGACGAACGGCCGACCCGAAGGAATGGAGTTCTAAGCATTTTTGACCCGATCTTCTTTTCCTAGGACACGTTGACCACTCGCTGCTTTCCTGCCGATGTCACACGAGTGGACCACGATCGAGTCATCGGGACTCCGACGAGGCATGCAAGTACAACCGGTGCAAATGAGACGGCGGGCTCGCGCCGTGCAGCTCCTCACCTCCGACCGAGCTAGGAAGCAAGCAGGCAGAACGTACCACGTATATGCAACGAATGGACTTGGATTTGACTTCCGGGCCGGGAGAGACGGCCGGCGACGTGGCTGCTTCCGGTATTGACTATCCAGTCCACCGTACAAGCTAGTTGAAGGTAGCACCGCCGCCGACCGGGCTACGCCTACGTGTGTTGCGTGGTCATCAGGTGGGTGGATGTAGGTTTCCACTGCTCTGGACCGGAGCGGCCGACTTGTGATCGACCTCCTTGCAACTTGCAAGCGTCACACTCTGTGGCGCGCGTTTAAGCACGTAGCACGGCGTGGACTCGTGGTCGATCGGGGTACGTGGTAAACTTGGCTGCCACTACGTATATTCTGCCAAGTATATATACGTGTGCAAGGGATACGGTCAGCACATACACCTTTACATACGGCAAATTTGTCGAATGGGCCGAGAAGATGCATGCATATGCATGGACGGTGGTCAGTTCAAATCTGTTACTGCTTTGTACGATACCGATGTTCAAGGGTATACACTATACACTGCTTTCTACGATTGACAGGTCCTGAAAGAAGTCTCGAGGAAAAGGCTACCACTGGACAGAGCACGTACAGCGACTTGGAAACCTGCCGTCTTCCCCCGTCTTGGCTCCCTTGGGCAAATCGCTTGCACGGGCCACCGTGCACGATACCGATCGTGAACTCCTCCAAAAACTCAACTTGAGAAATAGGCGAGGGAATCGAACAGCAAAAGATCGTGAGAGGAGAAAGAGACGCGCAAACCACAAGGCACTTATCACCTAAGTAGGTAAAAGGCATCTACAGCCGGACTTTAGCAAATATGACTCTCTATATGTCCGCTGACGCGTTCGGTCAATGATCAGACATGTTCGTTTTAAACCCTTAGTTTTTTGTGCACACAGTTACATTTTTCTTTTCATACGGTCATTCACTTGTACATGATTGATAAAGAAGAAATGAAAAAAGGACGATCATGATGGGGTCATGTCCTAAAAGGCAGACTGATTGAACGTGTTCGGTCTCGTCCGTAAACTTTTATATTATTTTTATATTTAAGATGAATATAAAGGATGTCGATCAATTCAAACGTTTCAGACGGATATAAAGGTCCGACTGAATCGCGTTTTTGTGACTCGTCACTATCGGGACAGCTTGCCCGGACGTTTCACACAGATATGAAGGATCTCGTTATAGATTTTTTTTTCATTTGGCAAAGTCTGATTGTAGATGCTCTAACGTAGGGACGTGGATTTTTGGCTCTGGGAGCATATGCTCCCTAATGAACATTAAAATCAAAATAAATATTGAAATAAGTTATAAAAATTCTATTTTTTTTATAGATGTTCATATTAATGTGGCAAGTGTGCTTGTCAATTTCCATGTCATATGGGATAGCGGTGCTTCGTTGATGAAAAAACAAAATTAAGTACAACATTTGGAGGTAACATTTGACGTTCGAGTTGTTCATTTTGCACAGGCCAAAATACTTATGTTTTTAATGTATAAATTTGCATTTGTCATTTGAGTGTGACCACAATAACATCTATTTCTTTTCAAAAAAAAATTAACATTTATATTTTATAAAATACATTTTTAATACGCAGAAGCATATACTTCCTAGAGCCAAATTGAATAATCCGTTAACGTAGACATTACTATCACCTGCTGTTTACTCATCAACGCCTACGGCTTATCTTCAGCTAACTATCTCTCTGTACCTCTCTGCCGAGGCCACGCATGAGTGATGCCATGCTCAAGTAACATCGTCGGCCGTACGGTGCTGGCATGGGCCCAGCGTCATTGGAGCCTTTGCCATCTTCGCCTAAAAAAACGGCGTGCTGGATTGTATAAACGGACGGAGTGGGAGTATAGGACCATCTCCAAGGCGACACCCTATACTCCCTCCGTCGTTAGTCGACGGCATCCGCATACAAGGCATAATTTTTAAGAATAATTCTTTCACCCATGGATAAAATGCTTTGAAAGGCTTGGACTCTTCTAAAAGTCAAGTTCTTTACTTGGTTAGCTCTACAGAATAGGATCTGGACCGTCGACAAATTGGCAAAGCAAGGGTGGCCCAATTATGATCTTAGCTCCGAGGGTGCAAGAATGTGGGACTCACCTCTTCTACGAGTGTCACTACACTAGAAAGCTATGGTCTTTGGTCATTGGCAAATACAACATTTTCAGGCTTTACGTGAACGCTTGGCCCTTGTTTCACTAGGTCGAGGCTTGGTGGACAAGTACTTGTGACGGCGTCTTGTCATTCACACAAGCCAAGTCATCTCTCATCATGCTCGCCTCATGAACTATCTCATACGAGCATAATGCAAAAGGCTTTAGGCAGAAGAGCGTGCCACCTTCTATTTTGCTTGCCTCCATCGCGGCTGAGGCCAGCCTCTCGATCAACGTCTCGATCAACGTCGGTGCCAAAAAAAAATAGGATTCATAATATTGCGAAAGTAATTCACATGCCGTGTAATCGCGTAGTTTGTAACAAACTCTAGCCTTTCTTATTTAAACAATGAGTGAAAGCTTTTGCCTTCATTTTAAAATAAATAAATACTCAGTTTGTCATGTACTGTATTATACAGTAACGATTTCAACGAAATTCTTTTGTGTCATACCGCTAACCAAGCACTACTCCTGCTTATTTCCTTCCCTTCCATAATATAAGATCGTTTTGTACCAAATATTAAGATGGATGTAACGAACCATTCTACCCCGATCAATCGTGCCATTATATTCTACGTATACCCTACTAGTTGGCGGCAAAAAAATATAAAAAAAAAAAACTACCCTACTACCACTAGATTTCCATAAGACATTACCAGCGAAACACGCACGGCAGAGCAAGCATTTCGATTCGAGACGGGTCACTCCTCGCCGAGATGGAGATGCCGGCGTTCCGATTCAAGACGGACACATACCTGACCACGCCAGCGGCCGTCTCGGCCACGCTTGGCCGAGATGCAGACGCGGGCGTTTCGATTCGAGACGGACGCAGACTTGACCTGCGCTCGCTTGCCGGAGAGCGACGGCGGGCCGGCGACCGACGCCGTGTCCACGCCCTGGACCCATCGACTGCAGCCCGCACGAATGTTGGGATATGCTCTGCACTCGCCCATGTCAGCAGGAGAGGAACCAACTTTGTCACGTCGCGGCTTGGCAGTTTACACCGCTGGAGGGCGCGCGACCTGGACATGTGCGGCCAGCGATTAAAGACGACGACGACGACGACGACGACGGATTCATGATCGGAGTAGCAATAAACTTTGCTGCTAAGCACACAGAGAAAATGTGAGGATTTTCGATAAAGTGGAGAAGAGATATGGACCGTGGTGAATTCGAATCCGTTACTGCTTTCTACGATTGACCGACCAGTAGACGGATGGGTCCGAGAGGGAACCATCGCGTCGCGTTCGTGTGGGGTGAAATGCTGCGTACGGCCAACCACAGGCGACGCACGTACAGCGACATGGAAGCGTCGCTTGCACGGGCCATCCCGCCTGACAACTCAAATCCTAAACTCGCTCCCACAACTTAATCTTTCTTCCGTGGCCATGGAAGCTGACAGCAAAAGATCAAGCGAGCGAAGGCGAGAGAGATCGGGACGCACAAACCACCCCGCACCAGCAACGCACGTTCGGCAGCATCACCACTCACTGTTCATCTTCATCAACGCCTACTCAGCTACATGTTGCATGATGCCATTTGGAACACAACCGAGACAGATAGTAGACAGCGAGATCGAACAAAAAAAATGCTCGAGCAATTAACCGTTTAATCAGCGCCACAGTATTACTAGCACACACTCTAATCACAGGCAGGGAAATGTATGTAGTTAATAATCCGCTAATCAATCGCTAAGCATCGGCAGCACGGTGCAATCTTTCTTGTCTTCTCCGGCGGGCTGCTCTGCTACTAGGCGCCGCGGTTGAGCATCTCCTTGTAGTTGAGCAGCGAGTTGAGCCGCTGCAGCTGCAGCTGCTTCCGGAAGCTGTTGATGAAGTCGTCCGCCCGCGCGTCCACGCCGCCCTCCTCCACGGCCTCCTCCATCGGCGGCGGCGGCGGCGGCGGCAGCATCCTCGCCTCCGTGCTCGACTTGCCCATCTTCGCCGCCGGCTTCTTGCCCTTCTTGCTCTGCTCCCGCGCCGGCTCCGACCGGCTCCTGCCGTACTGCGTCGTCTGCGTCTTCTTCTCGTCTGCCGCCGCGACGGCGGACACGGCGTGGTCTTGCGAGGCGGCCAGCTCGGGGGCCAGGTCGCCGGAGCGGAAGCGGTAGAGGCTGAAGGAGCGGAGGCGCTCCAGGACGGACGGCGCGCGCGCGAGCGGCGCCGGCCTGTATGGAGGCACGTACTCCTCGCGGTAGTGCTGCTCCTCCTCCTCTGCCTGCTGCGGCGGCGGTGTCGCGAAGCTGTTGCTGTCGATGAACTCGTTGTCCGCCCTCGCGTGCTCCACGAGGTCGTCGTCGTCCTCCTCCAGCACGGCTGCCTGGACCACCCGAGCCGCCGGCGCCGGGGTCACCTCGGCCCTCCTCGCCTCGGAGCTCGACCTCTTCATCCTGGACGGCGGCGCCCGCCTCGCCTCCTCCCGCGCCGGGGGCTCCGACCGGCTCCTGGCGTGGTGAGCATCTCCGACCGTCGGCGCCGGTTCAGGAGAGACCGTCACGTCCCGCGAGTCGGCCCCAGCACCGTACTCGGGCGGGAAGTCGCCCGAGCGGAAGCGGTATAGGCCGATGGAGCGGAGGCGGTCGAGCACCGACGAGGTGCGCGCGAGCGGCGCCGGCGGCGGGGGCACGTACTGCTGCTGCTGTTGCTGCTGGTCGCGGTAGTACAGATCCTCCTGATGCTGCTGCTGCTGCGGCTCCACGTGTTGGAACCGTTGTTGTTCTTGCTGGTGGTGGTCGTGGCGGCGCGCGTCGTCGGCGTCGTGGCCGCCCTGGCGGCGGCGCTGGTGGGAGCGGGAGGTGAGCAGGATGGTGCCGATGACGAGGTTGACGGTGAGGAAGAGCGTGGCCGGCGTGAAGAAGCCCCGCACGGCCTCCCACGCGCCGAGCGCCGCGGCCGCCGCGCCGTCCATGTGCACCGGCTGGCAGGGAGGGAGGGAGGAGGGCGCGCGGTTGGAGAGCAGGATGTGGGGATCGAGGGGGAGGTGGTGGCCGGGGTGGATTGGCGCTGGATGATGGGGTTGGGTTGCGGGGAGTCCTACAACTAGAAGCGGTGGTGGTGGGCAAGCGATTAAATGGTAGTATGGTGGTGGTGGCTGGGGATCGGGGCGCTGACTTGGCGGGTGGAAAACGTGGGAATCCAAGTGCCGAGTGCCGACCCGCCGGGATCGCGGGCGGACTGGCCGCCCCCCTGCCTGCATGGCATCTGTGGGCGGGCCACACGGACGCGGCATCTCACTCACGCTCCGCACGCAATTGCCGGCAGATTTCGCTGCCGTCGTGTGCATGCAGCCAAGCCAAGTTTTCCTCCACCCACCGGCCGGCTCCCGACTCATGAGAGCTAACTCCAACCAACCACGCGACCCATTTCGTCGACCCGTATTCGTTCAGATCGTCGCGAACGGAAAACACAAACCAACACGTCGATTAAATAGACGCATCTACGCTTTTCATTCATTTTGTGTCTACTCCAAGTTTAAAATTGAAATGAATTTGCGTCCACGCGTACAAAAGACGTACACGCGACGCCCGCCCTTCTCCTCCCCCTCACCCTCTCGTCGGTGGCACAGAGCCATCATTTCCACCAAAAATTTCTCGCCCACCTCTCCCCGCGCGCCCTGGACGACGACGCGCCGACCCTCGACGCCGGGAGCCGCGGCAAGCGAAAAGGTCCGGCGCCGGCCAAGAAGAAGAAGGTCCTCACGCCCGAGGAGCGCGTCGGACAATCGTTGAGGAGGAAGAGCCGCCGGCATCTGCAAAAAGCCAGGAACGAGGTCGCGGCCGCGTCATCCCTCACCGTCGCCTTGGAGGAAGAGGCCAACATCATGAAGAACAGTCAGCTCGTCCGCGACGCTACGAAGCAAACCCTGCTGATGCTAGGGTTAAACCCAAGCAGCACGGGCTTGTTGCTGCCATTGCGGCCACGTCTAGCACCGGCTCGTAGCCCCTTCGTCACCAACTTCCGGACTCGCTGCGCATGTCCTCCACGCCGGCGACGCACGGCTTTCAGCGGCGCCACCCGCAGACCTCCTGTCCTGTCCTACACTACAGGCTCCGGTTCACCCTAGATGAGCGTGATCGCACCTGGCACTCCAGCACCCGCGGGCATCGACCTCAATGTTGTGCTTGTGGGCGGTGGATTGTCCTCCGGGGGTGCGTGAAAACGGCCTCGTGAGCTCGCCGCCGACGCCATGGAGAACGCCCGCGACCTGTTCGACGGAATGCCGACTGCGAAAGACGAGGCCAACCGCGTGCTCATGGAGGGCCTCATCTTCAAAGGTGGTGGCCGTGGCATCCCTTACGATCCCGATGAGATGCAAAGCCAAGATGGCATGGTGTACTCGTTTGGTGAAGGCATTCCCGACCCCTTATGGAGGACCAACTCGGCTTGGGCAACTCTTTTCCGCTTGATCACAAGTTCTCGAAAGACTATGGCCTTTAATGAAGAGGATGATGAAGTGGACATTGATAGAGAGCCTTTGTTCGATGAGCTCCCCGCCCAAGCCAATGCCAAGAATAACAAGCTGAAGAGCAAGCGGACCAAAGCATACACACAAAATGAGGATAAACTTCTTTGTGACTGTTGGAGAGACATTGGTCAAGACCCCAAGATAGGTTCCGAGCAAAAGGCTTCGACATTTTGGCAAATAGTGCATCACGAGTTCCACGAGCACAAGAAGGTTAAACCATACCGAATGAAGAGCAAGCGTGGGTGGGTCTCTCTCGACAAGCGTTGGAGGATGATACAACAAAAGTTCAACAAGTTTTGTTCCACTATTAACTCTTAAGAGCATCGAGGCCTGTCCCGTGAGCGGCATCGACATGAAAGACATAGTAAGCCGACATGCTTTTTTATATTGATTGTCCTGTATCTTGCCTACTTTGGTATGTTGACATGCTTGCTCATTTGTAGGTCTTCCAAGCTTTGAAAGCATTGAAGGTCCACTATAAGGCAAGTCTTTCACCTCACTCCTTGTTGGATGATCATCAATGAAGAAGAAAAGTTCAAAGCACAATATGCTGTCGTCAAGGCGCGTGGAGGAAAGGAAGCCCTTGAAGAGCATGGTGAGGGTCGGAAGTCGCGGTCGCGTGGGTAGACCAACTTCAAGAAAAAGGACATGCGTGAGGCGACGTCCCTTGTCTTGCAAGCTACTTTGCAAGGCATGATCGCGAACAAAGACTCAAGGAAGAAGAAGCATCGACAAGATAAGGATGAGCAAATTAGGGCTTTCATGAAGATACAAAACAAGAAGCTCGCGTTAGAGACGGAAAAGCAAGCGAAGATGCTAGAGATCAAGGCCATTAAAGCAGCCACCAAAGTAAGAGAAGTCCGGCTAGCTTGCATGATGAAGGGGGTCGAGATCATGAAGGCCGATTTGAGCACGGTCTCTCAAAGGAAACAGTCTTGATTCGAAAGATGAAGGCCGGCATGTTCAACCACAAAGAAGACTGATCCATGCCGCGGTGTGTGGGCATGACCACGGTCGAGATGACGTGGTCGAACTACATTCTCATTCTGTGTGCTGACATGTGTGTCGACCCGCTGGCAAATACGCACAGCTGAAAAATTGTGTATTTTTTGTAGGCTGGCATATGTATTCCGACCGCTCGCATATGGTCAATGTAAACTCTCGAAGCTGGTATGACATCTGGCATAACCTGTGATCGCGGACCAATTTAATGTTAAAAATTATATGTGCACGAACGAAAAGCAAGTCATCTCGTTGGACACACAGCTAATCCATTTGTGAAGGAGAACGGACGGATCGATTCAAATGAACAAAATATGGATAAAATGTGCCTTCATTTGGATCGCACGGTTGAAGTTGGTACGAGCGTTACCACCTTCTGTCGTCCATGTCGTTCTCGAGGGTTCGTCCTTCGTCCCACCTTTGCTGCGCTTCGTGTAACTTGTTCCCCAGCCGACCATCCAGTTCGCACGTCACGCACGCACATGGTGATGGTGGCTCCCCCGCCGCTGCCCAACCTGACTGTGGTAGACCCGGAGTTCTCCCTCCACACGCTACCTGCGGGTCGTCGAACATCAACACCCCATGGCCCCAGCGGCCCAGAGTGAATCACGCAAGTTGAGAAATCCGAAATCAGTCGGCCGGATGGGAGGAAGAATAATCTTATCGCATCGCATGCAACTATTACAGCAGTTCATTTGTCTACCCAGCCCAGCATCAGAACTTAACTTGTACTCCTACTCTTCGTATTTTTATTCTTGAAATGCAGGCAGCGCTGTTGACTTTTCAACGCAAGACCAGACACCTAAGCACAGTTGACTCCTCAACGCAAGGCCAACTTAGTCACAGTAAACTAAGCCTTGCTTGCAACGCCTGAACATATATCTGATCACTGGCACCACTGGCTAAGTTCGTCGGCAAACAAACAAGCACAAGCACATGCGTATGCATGGGCCACCGATTCCATCCTGACGCGGATTTGGTGAAGCATCGATCACGTGTTGCTTGCTGGACGGCTCCGCATGGCATCTCCCCCCTGCAGCACAGCAGCAAGTCAAAGCTTCACCACTTGATTCCCGTTTTTAACGACGCTACCAAACGAAGACACCTAATCAGAAAGGGATAAGATCTCATCTTCCTGGTCGACAGGTAATAGATTTTCTCGACAGTCGCTTTCAAAGACAACAAAACGTATCAAGTACGATCATATGTACTGTTTGCTTCTGGGCATGGAGCCCACGCGGTGCGTCATCAGCAACCGGCTCCATCTGACCTCCCTACCTGTCGATTAGTCAAGCATACTACGCATTTTGGGCATGTGTGTAATGGACTCAGTGTAGCCTAGTGAGTATCAAGTCCACCAATACGAGTAGTTACGCGGGCGGAAATAGCATGTGTTTACGTCTAGGGTTAAATTAGCATCAGTGGTGTATTTTAAAGATTTTTTATACTTAGTAAGTAGGTATTATAAAGACTATTGTTACTAAACCTAGGGCTATAGCACTATTTGCCCTAGGTCTGATTCCGCCAAGTAGTTAGTTACACCGTCCAAAGAAGTTTTCTAGTAAAAAAAAAGTCTTTAGAAGTCTCCAAAATGTTTCCAAACAACATAGAAACGCCAAGGTCTTTGGCGTTGTTGTCCTACATAGAAACGTCAAGGTCAATGGCGTTTTCAGAAACGACATCTAGCTCGGCGTTTCCGGCCTGTCACGTACGCTTGTTCGGCTTGACAATGGGCAAGGGCATAAACGCTATCTAGCTCGGTGTTTCTATGTTGAGCAGTAACGTCACGGGTTGTGGCATTGCCAAATGGGTCAGATCGTGAAATACTTTCATATCGAGTTCAGTTTATGACAAAGATCGTTGAGAAGGTCAGAATAGTGATTTCGTCCAGGTCTTGGTGACTTGGCTAAACACAAAACATTGTCGATTGTGTAAAGGGTCATGCGCTGAACTTTGTGGCCATCAACAAGAATTGATTGCTAGGGAGAGAGATCGGGCAAGATTGAGCTTAGGAGCAATAATGGAGCTTTTGAAGGAAGAAAGGTGAGGTCTCTTCGGGGAAGAAGACCTATATATAGAGGGAAGAATCTTACCTTTTTTTGCCCACAAGTCGCACATAAGCGGTAGTACCGCTCAGGGGAGCGGTACTTCCGCTTGCACGAAAGTATCGGGCACCACAGGTAGAAGGACACGGCTAGGGAGGCGGTGGTTCCGCTGGAGCGGTACTACCGCGCCGCTCCTAGCGGTACTTCCGCTCAAACTGGACAAGCGACACCGAGGGCACGAGAGAGAAAACTAAGTTGAAGAGGGTCCGAAAGGGGAGGGCGACAGTACCGCTGGAGCGGTACTACCGCTCCTCCCCAAGCGGTACTTCTGCTCAAAATGGGAAAAAACACTGAAGATGCCACACAAGAAGCACAAGCAAAAGTGAGGCTGAACTTGGAGGGCGGCAGTACTGCTGGGGCGGTACTACCGCTCTTCAGAGCGGTACTTCCGCTTATATAACTTTGAGGTCCTTAGAGGGAGAACAGAAGCTCCATTGTGCCGGGAACCGGATGGGTGCAAATGTGTACATGTTTGTTCCTCCCTACCTTTCCACAAGCGGACCCCCCTTGATGGTATGGGTTTACCTATGACTCAAGTCCACCAACACTAAATCGATTGAAAAGCACCGTCTTCTCTTTCAACCACTGAGGGGATAATAACCGTCTCGTGCCACGTGATAATCTCTGAAAGCTTAATGCACACTATTAGTCCGCAAGGGGCATCGTCATCAACCACCAAAACTACTAAGGGTACAACCAATCATAAACATTTGAGATAGCAGCATCCCTGACGGCTAATGAGAGATGAAGATTGTGAGGAAATATGAAGGATCCACATGATTCATCATGGAGAACTTAAAGTGCATGTAATCCCAAAATGCTTTTGGTAATTTATAATAAAACAATTATATGTGAATGTGGACCCCTCAAAATTCCATTGGCCAACTCATTCATACACCATCTCGAGATAGACTAACTTTTACCCTCCACAATCAATACAAACAAAACATGATGTATGGTTTTACCTCTTCGAGAGGGCTTGAACTTGGTTAAGCAACATGTCTCCCCTTGTCTTGTTATCATCGTGTCAACACTTCCATCTCACGACCCCCTACTAGAGATCTGTTGGATTCGACTCCGTCAGCACTGCCAATTGGGGAGGGCTCCAGCGGTTTTTGAGGATACCGTAAAATCAATCCACGCGGGAGTAGGGGGTTGTCGACACCGCGTGCGCGCGAGCAGCGTGCAGGCGGAAGAGCTCGACAACGATGGTCCCGGGCACGTGGCAGGTCGGAGCGTTGCCACAAAGTCGTAGGAGCATCGCTAGAGTGTCATCAGAGAAGCATCGAGCCGGAGCATTGTGATACGTCTCCGTTGTATCTACTTTTCCGAACTCTTTTGCCCTTGTTTTGGACTCTAATTTGCATGATTTGAATGGAACTAACCCGGACTGACGCTATTTTCACCAGAATTGCCATGGTGTTGTTTTTGTGCAGAAATAAAAGTTCTCAGAATGTCTTGAAAATTTACGAAGATTTTTTCTGGAATAAAAGAAAAATACCCGCGCAAAGATCCACGGGAGGGGGCATCCCAGTGGGCCACAAGCCCATAGGCCGCGGCCACCCCCCTGGCCGTGCAGGCTTGTGGGGCCCACGTGGCACCACCGCCCCTAAACTCAGCTCTATATGTTCCGTTTCGCCTGGAAAAATATCAAAGAGAAGGTTTCATCGCGTTTTGCGATACGGAGTCGCCGCCACATCCTGTTCTTCATCTGGAGGGCAGATCTGGAGTCCGTTTCGGGCTCCGGAGAGGGGAAATCGTCGCCATCGTCATCATCAACCTTTCTCCATCGACAATTCCATGATGCTCTTCATCGTTCGTGAGTAATATCATCGTAGGCTTGCTGGACGGTGATGAGTTGGATGAGATCTATCATGTAATCGAGTTAGTTCTTGATGGGGATTGATCCCTAGTATTCACTATGTTCTAGATTGATGTTGCTACTACTTGGCTATGCTTAATGCTTGTCACTAGGGCCCGAGTGCCATGATTTCAGGTCTGAACCTATTATGTTGTCGCCAATATATGTGTGTTTTAGATCCTATCTTGCAAGTTGTAGTCACCTACTATGTGTTATGACCCGGCAACCCCGGAGTGACAATAGCCGGAACCACTCCCGGAGATGACCATAGTATGAGGAGTTCATGTATTCACCGCGTGCGAATGCGTTGGTCCGGTTCTTTATTAAAAGGAGAACCTTAATATCCCATAGTTTCCGTTAGGACCCCGCTGCCACGGGAGGGATGGACAATAGATGTCATGCAAGTTCTTTTCCCTAAGCACGTATGACTACATACAGAACACATGCCTACATTAGATTGATGAACGGGAGCTAGTCACATATCTCTCCGTGTTATAGCTGTTACATGATGAATCACATCCGTCATACTCATCCATCACCGATCCACTGCCTATGAGTCTTTTACTACTGGTCCTCACTACGTTACTTTGTCTAGGCTTGTCCCTTGCTACAAAAGGGATTGTGCCACTTTGCTGCTACTATTGCTACTACTGTCACTTTGCTCCTACTGTTGCTACTGCTGTTACTTTGCTGCTGCTGCTACTGCTGTTCCTTGCTACTCTGCTACTTAGTGCAAGGCCTTTTCTGGAGCAGTTGCTGGGGAAGAATAGTCCGCCGTCAACAGATCGTTTCTGGCACCGTTGTTATCATACTACTTTGCTACTGATACTTTGCTTGCAGACACTAATCTTTCAGGTGTGGTTGAATTTGACGAACTCAGCTGCTAATACTCGAGAATATTCTTTCGCTTCCCTTGTGTGAACCAACAAATTTGGTTTGAATACTCTACCCTCGAAAACTGTTGCAATCCCATATGCTTGTGGGTTGTCAAGGCTTTTTCTCGCGCCGTTACCGGGGAAGCACAGCTATATTCTCTAAGTCACTTGGGATTGACGTCTGCTGATCACTATGAGGAATCGAAAGATCCAAGAACTAAAATCCTACCTTCCACTACGAGGAGAGGTAAGGAACTGCCATCTAGCTCTGCACTTGATCCACCTTCAGTTATGAGTAAGTTTGCGACTTCACCTCCTGCTAGAAATCTTGATATGTCGCCTATGCTTGATGATGCTATGCTTGATACTATGCCTCATGATGCTATCCTTGATACTACGCCTGATGATGCTATGCTTGATACTATGCCCGATACTGCTTTGCCACTTGGTGCATTCCTTGATGCACAACTTGCTAGAATTGCTGCTAGTTGTGATGATACTTCTGAAACTGCTGATACTATTGAAGTAGAACTTGATACTATGCCTGAATTGCCTGTTATGCCTGATACGCGCTATGTTATGGAGGGAGAGATAGCTGAGGATTTTCTCGCGTGTAAGGATATCTATGATGTTGAGAAACTTCTGCGCAAGTGGAAAGAAAAATCTCTGAACACTAGGATGAAATACGACCCAAAGTTTGCCACTTCACCTATCTTTGTGACCGATAAGGATTATGAATTCTGTGTCGACCCTGAGTTAATCACTCTGGTCGAATCTGATCCCTTTCAAGGTTACGAGTCTGAAACGGTTGTAGCCTATCTTACCAAACTGCACGATATAGCCACCCTATTCACTAGTGAGGAAAAGATCTGCCACTACTACATGCTCAAGCTGTTTCCTTTCTCGCTAAAGGATGATGCTAAGACCTGGTTCACTTCTCTTGCTCCTGGTTGTGTGCGTAGTCCCCAGGATATGGTCTACTACTTCTCTCAAAAACATTTCCCTGCCCATAAGAAGCAAGCTGCCTTGCAGGAAATATACAACTTTGCTCAAGCTGAGGAAGAGAGTCTCCCACAAGCTTGGGGGAGGCTTATCCAGCTACCGAATGCTTTGCCTGATCACCCTCTTGAGAAGAATGAAATCTTTGATATCTTCTATAATGGACTTACTGATGCTTCTAAAGACCACCTAGATAGTTGTGCCGGTAGTGTTTTTAGGGAATGAACCGTAGAACAAGCTGAGATTCTACCGAATAAGATCTTGTGCAATGAGAATGCTTGGACTATTCCCGAACCACCTCCTAAGCCAACTCCGAAGAAAAGAGGTATTCTATTCCTCAGTCCTGAAGATATGCAAGAAGCCAAGAAATCTATGCGATAGAAAGGCACTAAATTTGAAGATGTCAAAAATCTACCACCTATCGAAGAGATCCATGGTCTCGATAACCCGATACATGTAGTAGAAGTAAATTCTCTACGTAGGTTCGATGAGAGTGATATTCCTTTTGATAAACCTGCTAGCCTATGCATGGATGAATTTGATAACTTTGTTGCCAAACAATAGAGTTTCAATGATTATGTTAGCAGACAATTGGAACAGAACGCTCGTATGCTTAGTCATTTAATTGCTTGTGTGGACAAAAATGTCAACGATCTTAAGATTCTGCGTAAACATGCCTCTATGGTTACTACTCAGGTAGAACAAGTACTTAAAGCTCAAAATGACTTGCTCAATGAGTTGAATGACAATTCTGTCAGAGTGGTCACTAGAGGCGGTAGAATGACCCAGGAACCTTTGTATCCTGAGGTTCATCCGAAGAGAATTGAACAAGATTCTCAAGGAGTTAGCACTAATGCACCTAGTCATCCTAGAAAGAAGAAGAAGGATGATAGGAACCTGCACGCTAGCAACCCTGTTGCTGCTACACCTGAGAGTCCAAACGATGCCTCTGTTTCTGATGCTGAAACACAATCTGGTGATGAACATGAGCCTAATAATGATATCAATAGTGATGTTCATGTTGATGCTCAACCTAGCAATGATAGGAATGTGGAGATTGCACGTGTTGATCTTGATAACCCATAGCCTAAGACTAAGAGATACGATAAGAATGACTTTGTTGATAGGAAGCATGGTAAAGAAAGGGAACCATGGGTTCAGAAACGCATGCCCTTTCCTCCCAAACCATCCAAGAAAAAGGATGATGAGGATTTTGAGCGATTCGTTGAAATGATCAGTCCTGTCTTTCTGCAGATGCGTTTGACTGATATGCTCAAGATGTCTCCATATGCTAAGTACATGAAAGATATTGTGACTAATAAGAGGAGGATACCTGAGATTGAGATTTCCACCATGCTCGCCAACTATACCTTCAAGGGTGGAACTCCGAAGAAACTAGGTGATCCCGGTGTGCCCACTATACCTTGCTCCATTAAAGGCAACTACGTCAGAACTGCTTTATGCGACCTTGGAGCCGGTGTTAGTGTTATGCCTCTCTCTCTCTTTATTGTAGACTTGAACTAGATAAGTTGACACCCATTGAAATCTCTCTGCAAATGGCCAACAAATCAACTGCTTTCCCTATCGGCATTTGCGAGGATGTGCCTGTTGTGGTTGCTAACACCACTATCTTAAGAGACTTTGTTATCTTGGATATTCCCGAGGACGATGCCATGGCTGTCATCCTCAGAAGACCCTTTTTAAACACTGCAGGGGCTGTTATAGATTGCAACAAAGGCAATGTCACTTTCCATGTCAACAGTAATGAACATACGGTGCACTTTCCGAAGAAACAATATCGAGTACATTGCATCAATGCTATTGAAAAAACTTCATCGATTCTTATTGGGAGCTTTGAATGCCCTATTCCTCGTGTCAAGATGAAGTATGACTTGCTTGTTGGGGAGATACACATCCCCACTGAGGTGACCTAGTGACTGTTTGAAAATTCTCCGTCTTCTTTTGCGATTCGAGAAAGTTTTGTCGAGGGGATTTGATCAACCCCATTGACGGATTTCTTTCGATGACCATGAGATGGATGAATCAAGGAGTCACAAACCTCTGTTCCAGGCTTTCACTTTAGGTTGCTTAGAAGAAAAATGATAGATTTAGTTTAGTTTTCCCTATTTTCTGTCTTAGCGTTCGGTAGAAAAATACCCCGAAAATGAAAGTTCTTCGAACGTTGTGAAAATCAAGTATGATTTTTTCTGGATTTTTTGAAAATTACTAGGACAAAAAGTCTGTCTGGGGCCCACACCAGTGGTCCACAAGACCTAGGGGCGCGGGCACCCCCCAGGCCGCGCCACCCAGGCTTGTGGGGCCCACAGGCACCGCCTCCACTCATTCTTGCTCTCCTCTAGTTCTCCTACCTCGAGAAAAAAATAGTTTCGCATCTCAAACCTGTGTTCTTGCTCCTCTTGCTGGGATTTTCGATCTCTTTGCTCAAATCACCATTCTCCGAACTGTTTTGGGGAAATTACTCCTTGGTAAGTGACTCCTCCATTGGTCCAATTAGTTTTTGCTCTAGTGCCTTATACTCCGCGTATTTTTGCTGCCTTGGTGACCATGTTCTTGAGCTTTGCATGCTGATTCTAGCTGGTCCCAAGTAGTTTTGATTCGTAATATGGTCTCTACGCACTTGTTGGAGTAGTTGCTACGAGTTTCGTTGAGCCTTATTCACTTTTCCTCAGAATCACTAAAAATTTCAGAAATTTTTAGAGATAGAAAAGGGGAAAGATGAGGAGGTTCTTAAGAGGCTCGTCAAGCTGTGACCCCAAGGATGATGGGAGTGAGAAGCCCAAGTATTTGGTCCCTCGAGTCGCAGAAGTTTGAGCGTGCGAGTGGCCAAGCGACGTGTTCTTACGCGCCGCTGGAATTTATGAGGACTTTTATCACTTGGTGGAGAACGCAGGCCTTACCGCCTTCGTTGAAGATAAGTGTCCGCAATACCTCCTCCTCACTAATATCTTCGTACAAAGCTTTAACTTCTATCCGAGGAAGAATCCTCCTATGGTTGAGTTCAAACTTTATGGTATCCCCCAGCGCATGTCACTCCAGGATTTTTGCAATGTTTGCAAATTACCTTGTGTTGGGGATATTCATGAACCTCGTCCATGGGACTTGGAAGCTTTCATCGGTACAATTGTTGTAGGAGAGGAGAGAGGAGTGTCTTGCGCTAGAGCTGCTAGCATGCATTTTTCCCGTGCTTTGGTACTTCCCACTATTTGTGGGAAAATGTTTGATTGGCCGTGGGAAAGCTGGGTCACTTAGTTCCCTAGATCTTGCGGTCTTGCGCGAAGCCCTTTATAACGATAAAACTTATAGCTTGGGCGCTATAGTAGCTCAACGGTTGAACCTGAACCGTTCTAAAGGTGTTGTCCATGGAGGTATCTACACTACTCGTCTTGCTAGACATTTTGAGATACCTATTAGACTAGAGGAGGAAGAAGAGGTTCTTCTTCCCGAGAGATATCTAGATTACGATAGCATGGTTTGCCATGACTTTCTTGATAGAGATATAAATAGAAGGATGATTTATAACTTGGTATTTAGTTAGTGTACTCATGAGACTATTACTTTGCCTGCTCCTTCTTTGTTCAATCTTCATGCAGGCAGGTACACTATTGTGCCCTCGGACATCTATGCATATTGGGGCTTGGCCCAACCACAGGTGCCCGTGCCCGAGCCGCCAGTCGAGTACCAGACGCCAGTTTATCAATGCGAGCTAGTGGAGCTCACACAGCAGTGGCATCCTCAGTCCACTCCGGAGTATCCCGGAGCTGGTTATTTCCCTCCTTGGGAGTAGACCAAGTTAGGCTAAAAGCCTAAGCTTGGGGGAGTACGTGTTCTCACCGACTTTACATTCTTGCTTATGCTTTCACTTTGTTAGCCGGTGTTCACACTTTGCCACTGTATCATCCATGCTAGTTTATTTTCTTTTTCTAGTTTTCTTTTTGTAGTTTTCTTTTCGTGTGTCTGTCTAGTTTGAGAAAACCCAAAAAGATTTTCTTTTCTTCTTTTGCTTGTTGGGAGCTTTCCTGTGTAAATAGTTTTCTTTTTCTTTGGGTCAAGGTAGAAGATATTGGTTACAATGCTTAGTGGCTCTTGCATGCATACATGTTTAGCTTTCAAAGAGCCATATTACTTTGTCTTCTCCTTTGTCTTTTCCTGCAGATTCCAGCGTAGTCCAATGCACGAGCACGCTTATTATTGTACACATCGTTCGGTCGTGCAAGTTAAAGGCAATAATGACGATATATGATGAAGTGACTGAGCCTGGAAAACCTGGTATGAACTCGATCTATTTTGTTTTTGTAAATATGACTAGCTCACTGTTCCTAGTTCAGCTTTGTTGTGAGAGAAACATGTTTGCAATGACAACTTAGAGATCATAGTTGCTTATGCCATGCTTACTTAGCTAGGAGCTTATAATGGTTTGTCTTGGCTGCCAACATGAATGTTGAGATGACTATGATGTAGTATGATAGGATGGTATCCTCCTTTGAATGTTTCAAGTGGCTTGACGTGGCGCATGTTCACGCATGTAGTTGAAACAAATCAACATAACCTCTATGATGTTCATGTTCATGGTGATTTATGTCCTACTCATGCTTGCACTCAATGTTAGTTACTCTCAATGCATTTTGATGACCGTTGTTTCTCTCTAGTTGGTCGCTTCCTAGTCTTTCGCTAGCCTTCACTTGTACTAAGCGGGAATACTGCTTGTGCGTCCACTTCCATAAACCCAAAGTTGTGCCATATGAGTCCACCATACCTACCTATGTGCGGTATCTACGTGCCGTTCCAAGTAAATTTGCATGTGGCATTCTCTAAATCTTCAAGAAATAATCTGTTTTGCATGCCCGAACCGCTCATGTGGTGACAGGGGGCTATTGATATCTTCCATGCTAGGCGTGTTATCCTCGATATGTGTTTATTCACCATCATTCACGAGAAAGGGGCCGGTAGTTGGAATTCCCAGTTCCATACTAAAATCGGAAAGATAATTGCAAACAAAACTCCCCCAGGATTGATGTTGGTATGGACGGTACCCAAGGATTCGGCTAGCCGTGGAGAGTGATTGATTGGTGGTGGGGGAGTCAAAACTTTATTTTTCTGTTTGGGAACCGCATATAGCATGTGTAGCGTGGAAGATTTTGAGAACTCTTAGTCATTGCGTTGACTATGAAAGCATACCACCCAAAATTATTATCTCTGTTTTCAAAGCTTGAGCTCCGGTACCTCTGCAAATCAATGCTTCCCTCTGCGAAGGGCATGTCTATTTATGTTCCTGTTGAGTCATCCTCCTCTTACAAAAGCACCAATTAGGGAGCACCTCTGTCATTTTTATGCTTTGCTTTTAACTGTGTTGAGTATGACTATGACTGGATCTTCATTGCCATGAATTACAATGTTTAGTCAGCCCTTGGTCTTTGAAGGTGCTCTGCATTTATGTTTTGTGGTCTCAGAAAGAGCTAGCGAGATACCATCTATTCGTACTGCTTCATGTTGTTTTGATTGAAGTGTTGACACTTGAGGCTTATTATTATTTGCTCGCTAGTTGATTATGCCATTGATATGAGTTTACCGTGAGACCTAGATGTCATTTGCTTATGTGGTTTGCTTGTGATCTTGCTGAAACTCTGGATATGAGTTAGACATAGTTGCAACAACAAGATCAAACAGAGTTCGTCAAAGTTTTTCTTTTGTCTCTTTCAGTTTGTCAACTGAATTGCTTGAGGACAAGCAAGGCTTTAAGCTTGGGGGAGTTAATACGTCTCCGTCGTATCTACTTTTCTGAACTCTTTTGCCCTTGTTTTGGACTCTAATTTGCATGATTTGAATGGAACTAACCCGGACTGACGCTGTTTTCAGCAGAATTGCCATAGTGTTGTTTTTGTGCAGAAATAAAAGTTCTCGGAATGTCCTAAAAATTTACGAAGAATTTTTTTTGGAATAAAAGAAAAATACGTGCGCAAAGATCCACCGGAGGGGGCGTGCTAGTGGGCCACAAGCCCACAGGCCGCGGCCACCCCCTGGTCGCGCCGTGCAGGCTTGTGGGGCCCATGTGGAACCACCGCCCCCAAATTCAGCTCTATATCTTCCGTTTCACGTGGAAAAAAAAATCAGAGAGAAGGTTTCATCGCGTTTTGCGATACGGAGGCGCTGCCACATCCTATTCTTCATCTGGAGGGCAGATCTGGAGTCCGTTTCGGGCTTCGGAGAGGGGAAATCGTCGCCATCGTCATCATCATCCTTTCTCCATCGACAATTTCATGATGCTCTTCATTGTTCGTGAGTAATCTCATCATAGGCTTGCTGGGCGGTGATGAGTTGGATGAGATATATCATTTAATTGAGTTAGTTCTTGACGGGGATTGATCCCTAGTATCCACTATGTTCTAGATTGATGTTGCTACTACTTGGCTATGCTTAATGCTTGTCACTAGGGCCCGAGTGCCATGATTTCAGATCTGAACCTATTATGTTTTCGCCAATATATGTGTGTTTTAGATCCTATCTTGCAAGTTGTAGTCACCTACTATGTGTTATGACCCGACAACCCCGGAGTGACAATAGTCGGAACCACTCCCGGAGATGACCATAGTATGAGGAGTTCATGTATTCACCGTGTGTTAATGCGTTGGTCCGGTTCTTTATTAAAAGGAGAACCTTAATATCCCGTAGTTTGCATTAGGACCCCACTGCCACGGGAGGGATGGACAATAGATGTCATGCAAGTTATTTTCCCTAAGCACGTATGACTATATACGGAATACATGCCTACATTAGATTGATGAACGGGAGCTAGTCACATATCTCTCCGTGTTATAGCTGTTACATGATGAATCACATCCTTCATACTCATCCATCACCGATCCACTGGCTACGAGTCTTTTACTACTGGTCCTCGCTACGTTACTTTGTCTAGGCTTGTCCCTTGCTACAAAAGGGATTGTGCCACTTTGCTGCTACTGTTGCTAGTGCTGTCACTTTGCTGCTACTGTTGCTGCTGCTGCTACTGCTGTTCCTTGCTACTCTGCTACTTAGTGCAAGACCTTTTCTGGAGCAGTTGCTGGGGAAGAATAGTCCCCCGTCAACGTGCTTTTTACTGGCGCCATTGATACAACAGTTAGGAATAGTCTGCCGTCAACAGATCGTTTCTAGCACCGTTGTTATCATACTACTTTGCTACTGATACTTTGCTTGCAGACACTAATCTTTCAGGTGTGGTTGAATTTGACGAACTCAGCTGCTAATACTCGAGAATATTCTTTCGCTTCCCTTGTGTGAACCAACAAATTTGGGTTGAATACTCTACCCTCGAAAACTGTTGCGATCCCATACGCTTGTGGGTTGTCACATTGTCGTAGTGTCATCGGAGCATCACTAGGGCGTCATCGGAGTAGGTGGCAGGCCGGAGCGGCGTCATTCGGGCCGGTCGGAATTCGATTTCGTCCTTGCATGTGCGCGAGGGAAGAAGAAGCGTGAGAAGGAAAAAAACATTTACGATAGGAGTTTACGGGATCTATTCTGTCTGATGCATTGTGGTACAATAAATTCATTTTAGGGGGGCATATATATTGTTGGATTTGGTAGTCGTGTATGGTTGGCCAACCTGGGGATTTGAATTTCCTTTCTGTAGATGTTCAAACCATTTGAATAAGGAAAAATATTGAAATCCACCGGATGATAACACCCAACACATTAGTGTTGGAAATATGCCCTAGAGGCAATGATAAATTAGTTATTATTATATTAACTTGTTCATAATAATCGTTTATTATCCATGCTAGAATTGTATTGATTGGAAACTCAAATACATGTGTGGATACATAGACAACACACTCTCCCTAGTGAGCCTCTAGTTGACTAGTTCGTTGATCAAAGATGGTCAAGGTTTCCTGGCCATAGGAAAGTGTTATCACTTGATAACGTGATCACGTCACTAGGAGAATCATGTGATTGACAAGACCCAAACTATGAATGTAGCATATTGATCGTGTCGTTTAATTGCTATTGTTTTATGCGTGTCAAGTATTTGTTCCTATGACCATGAGATCATATAACTCACTCACACCGGAGGAATACCTTGTGTGCATCAAACGTCGCAACGTAACTGGGTGACTATAAAGGTGCTCTACAGGTATCTCCGAAGGTGTCCGTTGAGTTAGTATGGATCAAGACTGGGATTTGTCACTCCGTGTGACGGAGAGGTATCTCGGGGCCCACTCCGTAATACAACATCACACACAAGCCTTGCAAGCAATGTGACTAAGTGTAAGTCAGGGGATCTTGTATTACGAAACGAGTAAAGAGACTTGCCGGTAACGAGATTGAAATAGGTATGTGGATACCGACGATTGAATCTCGGGCAAGTAACATACCGAAGGACAAAGGGAATGACATACGGGATTATATGTATCATTGACACTGAGGTTCAACCGATAAGATCTTCGGAGAATATGTAGGATCCTATATGGGCATCCAGGTCCCGCTATTGGATATTCACCGAGGAGTGCCTCGGGGCATGTCTACATAGTTCTCGAACCCGCAGGGTCTGCACACTTAAGGTTCGGCGATGTTTTAGTATAATTGAGTTATATGTGTGGTTACCGAATGTTGTTCGGACTCCTGGATGAGATCACGGAAGTCACGAGGGTTTCCGGAGTGGTCCGGAGACGAAAATTGATATATAGGATGACTTCATTTGGTTACTGGAAGGTTTTCGGGCATTACCGGGAGTGACGAATGGGTTTGGATGTTCACCGGGAGGGGGCCAACCCACCCGGGGGAAGGCCAATGGCCCTAGGGGTGGCGCACCAGCCCTTAGAGGGATGGTGGGACAGCCCAAGAGGGCCTTGGCGCCAAGGAAAGAAAACCAAAGAAAAAAAGAGAGGTGGGAAGGAAGAGAAGGACTCCACTTTCCAATCCTAATTGGAGTAGGATTGGAGTAGGACTCCTCCTCTCCCTTGGCCGGCGCACCCTTGAGGGCTTGGCCCTCAAGGCAAGCCTCCTACCCCTCCGTCCTATATATAGTGGTGATTTAGGGCTGATTTGAGACAACTTTTGCCACGTGCAACTCAACCCTAGATCACATAGTTCTACCTCTAGATCGGATTTCTATGGAGCTCGGACGGAGCCCTACAGGAGTAGATCGTCGCCACCACCGGAGAACTCATCTAATTCTCCGTCTTGCTTGCTAGATCAAGAAGGCCGAGATCATCGTCGAGCTATACGTGTGCTGAACGCGGAGGTGCCGTCCGTTCGGCACTAGATCGGAACAGATCGTGGGACGGATCGAGGGACGTGAGGATGTTCCACTACATCAACCGCGTTTCTTAACGCTTCCTGCTGTGCGATCTACAAGGTTACGTAGATCCAAATCTCCACTCGTAGATGTTATCCAACAGTGGCATCATGAGCTAGGTTCATGCGTAGATGTTATCTCGAGTAGAACACAAATGGTTTTGTGGACAGTGATGTTCGATTTGCCGCCCTCCTTATTTTTTTCTCGATTCAGCGGTATTGTTGGATTGAAGCGGCCCGGACCGACATTATTCGTACGCTTACGAAAGACTGGTTTCATCGCTTGACATGCAACCTCGTTGCATAAAGATGACTGGCGGGTGTCGGTTTCTCCAACTTTAGTTGAATTGGTTCTGACCGAGGCGGTCCTTGGAGATCTTAAATAGCAATTTGCACATCTCCGTTGTGGTTTTTGCGTAAGTAAGATGCGATCATACTAGATACCCATAGCAGCCACGTAAAACACGCAACAACAAATTAGAGGATGTCTAACTTGTTTTTGCAGGGTATGCTTGTGATATGATATGGCCAATGACGTGATGTGATATATTGGATGTATGAGATGATCATGTTGTAATAGTTAATATCGACTTGCACGTCGATGGTACGGCAACTGGCAGGAGCCATAGGGTTGTCTTTTAACTAACGTTTGTGTTTGCAGATGCGTTTACTATATTGTTAGGACGTAGCTTTAGTAGTAATAGCATAAGTAGCACGACAACCCCGATGGCGACACGTTGATGGAGATCATGGTGTGGCACCGGTGACAAGTAGATCGTGCCGGTGCTTTGGTGATGGAGATCAAGAATCACAAGATGATGGCCATATCATGTCACTTATGAATTGCATGTGATGATAATCCTTTTATGCACCTTATTTTGCTTAGAACGATGGTAGCATTATGAGGTGATTTCTCACTAACATTTCAAGATGAAATTGTGTTCTCCCTGACCGTGCACCGTTACGACAGTTCGTCATTTTGAGATACCACGTGATGATCGGGTGTGATAGACTCAACGTTCACATACAACGGGTGCAAAACAGTTGTACACGCGGAACACTCGGGGTTAACTTGACAAGCCTAGCATGTGCAGACATGGCCTCGGAACACATGAGACCGAAAGGTCGAGCATGAATCGTATAGTTGATATGATTAGCATAGAGATGCTTACCACTGAAGCTATTCTCAACTCACGTGATGATCGGACTTGAGTTAGTGGATTTGGATCATGTACCACTCAAATGACTAGAGAGTTGTACTTTTTGAGTGGGAGTTTATTAATTTGATTAGTTAAACTCTAATTATCATGAACATAGTCAAAAGGTCTTTGCGAATTATGATGTAGCTTGTGTTATAGCTCTACTGTTTTTTATGTTCCTAGAGAAAATTTAGTTGAAAGATGATAGTAGCAACTTTGCGGGCTGAGTCCGTAAAACTGAGGACTGTCCCCATTGATGCGCAGTAGTCTTATGTCCTTAATACACCACTCGGTGTGCTGCACCTCGAGCGTCACCTGTGGATGTTGCAAACATCTGACATACACGTTTTTGATGACTACGTGATAGTTCAGTGCATAATACTTAATGGCTTAGAAGCAAGGCACCAAAGGCGTTTTCAAACGTCACGGAACATAAGAGATGTTCTAAGAGATGAAAATGAGATTTCATGCTCGTGCCCTTGTTGAGAGGTATGAGACCTCTTACAAGATTCTTTGTCTACAAAGTAAAAGAGAAAAGCTCAATCGGTAAGCATGTGCTCAGATTGTCTGACTACAACAATCACTTGAATCAAGTGGGAGTTAATCTTCCAAATAAGATAGTGATGGTTCTCCAAAGTCACTGCCAATAAGCTGCTAGAACTTCGTGATGAACTATAACATATCAAGGATAGATATGATGATCCTTGAGCAATTCGCAATGTTTGACACTGCAAAAGTAGAAATCAAGAAGGAGCATCAATTGTTGATGGTTAGTAAAACCACTAGTTTCAAGAAGGGCAAGGGCTAGAAGGGACATTTCATGAAACGGCAAAACAATTGTTGCTCTAATGAAGAAACCCAAGATTGGACCCAAACCCGAGACTAAGTGCTTCTGTTATGAGGGGAACAGTCACTGAGGCGGAGCTACCCTAGATACTTGGTAGATAAGAAGACTGGCAAAGTCGAAAGATATATGTTTGATATACATGATATTGATATGTACTTTACTAATACTCCTAGGAGTACGAGGGTATTAGATACCGCTTTGATTGCTAAGTGATTAGTAACTCGAAATAAAAGCTACGGAATAAACGGAGACTAGCTAAAGGCGAGGTGACGATACGTGTTGGAAGTGTTTCCAGGGTTGATGTGATCAAAACATCGCACACTCCCTCTACCATCGGGATTGGTGTTAAACCTAAATAATTGTTATTTGGTGTTTGCGTTGAGCATGGACATGATTAGATCATGTTTATTGCAATACGATTATTCATTTAAAGAGAATAATGGTTATTCTATTTGCTTGAATAATTACCTTCAATGGTTTATTGAATCTCTATCATAGTGTTACACATGTTCATAATATTGGTGCCAAAAGATACAAAGTAATAATGATAGTACCACTTACTTATGGCACTGCCGCTTGAGTCATGTTGGTGTAAAATGCATGAAGAAGCTCCATGCTGATGGATCTTTGTACTCACTCATTTTTGAAACGTTTGAGACATGCAAACCATACCTGTTGGTATAAACGCATAAAGAAACTCCATACAGATGGATCGTTTGGACTCACTTGATTTTGAATCACTTGAGACATACAAAATCATACCACATGGAACAAGAATGTAACTTGTTGGATGCAATACATTTTGACGTGTGGAGTCCAATGAGTGCTGAGGCACGCAGTGGATATCGTTATGTTCTTACTTCACTAACGACTTGAGTAGACAGAGGAGTATTTACTTGATGAATCACAAGTCTGAAACATTGAAAAGTTCAAAGCTGTTTCAGAGTGAAGATCGTCGTGACAAGAGGGTAAGCTGTCTACGATATGATCATAGAGATGAATATCTGAGTTGCGAGTTTTGGTACATAGTTGAGACAATGTGGAAATTGTTTCGCAATTCATGCCACGTGGAACACTATAGTGTGATGGTGTGTCCGAACATCATAGCCACGCCCTATTTGATATGGTGCATACTATGATGTCTCTTATCGAATTACCACTATCGTTTATGGGTTATGTATTAGAGACAACCGCATTCACTTTAAATAGGGCACCGCGTATTTCCGTTGAGATGACACAATATAGACTATGGTTTGGAGAAACCTAAACTGTCGTTTCTTGAAAGTTTGGGTCTTTAAAAGGAAGACATATGATGATGGTGAAAAGTCACCATTAAGAAAAGCTCGACTTGTCGCAAGGATGTTTCCGACAAGTTCAAAGATTGACTATGATGAGACTTGCTCACTTGTAGCGATGCTAAAAGTCTGTTGGAATTATGATAGTGGTGTTGCATTATTTATGAAATATTGCACATATGATGTCAAAACATTGTTTCCTTGACATTTTCCTTGAGGAAAGGTTGTATTTGATACAACCAGAAGGTTTTGTCGATCCTAAGGATGCTAACAAGTATGCAAGCTCCAAGAATCCTTCTATGGACTGGTGCAAGCATCTCGGAGTTGGAATATACGCTTTGATGAGATGATCAAAGCTTTTTGGTTTGTACAAGGTTTATGAGAAACTTGTATTTCCAAAGAAGTGAGTGGGAGCACAATAGAATTTCTGATAAGTATGTATGGTTGACATATTGTAGATCAGAAGCAATGTAGAATTTCTGTGAAGCATAAAGGGTTGTTTGAAAGGAGTTTTTCAAAGGAAAAACCTGGATAGAGCTACTTGAACATTGAGCATCAAGATCTATTGTAAAGACTAAGATGCGGCCCTTTCCTATTTTGGGGGCCATGCCCCAAAAGGGAAAGAGGCGCATCTAAGCGTTTCGCAAGCGGGATAATCATAGCAAATACATAAACGAAGAATGACAAATAGGGCATACATTTGCCATCTGACATGGTATAATATAAGGTTTACATCCACACAATTAATCAGACAAGTTAGTCCCGCGACGGACTACATGAAACAACGAAAGACTATGATATCCCGCATGCTGGCCCACGATCACGACCACGGCCTCAGTCCTCCGGGTAGTTCACGTATAGGCGGTCGTTCTCCTCATCGTACTGCCACGCCAGCTGCGTGCCATCTGGATCTCCTACGTCGGGCATACCTGTACCTGTTGGGGTGTTGTAGTAAACTGTGAGCCACGAGGACTCAGCAATCGGATGACCTTGGTACCGAAACTAGTCAAGTTATTAGGTGAGGAAGGTTCAATGTTTAAGTTGCAGCATCCTAAGCATATATGGTGGCTAACTTATGAAGATCAGAGTTATTGATATGGTGGTCTACGCGAGCGGTCGAAGACTAGGTGATCACTAAGTGATCCTGAACACCTACTTACGTCAAACATAACCCCACCGTGTTCCCGATCGAAGAGAGGTCTTCGAAGGAGACAATCATGGTTACGCAAACGATTGGCAGTTTTATTAGAGTTAATTCAAGTTATCTAGAACCGGATGTTTAACAAATTATCCATGTTTGCCACTGATGACCCACAAGTATAGGGGATCAATCCTAGTCCTTTTGATAAGTAAGACTGTCGAACCCAACGAGGAGCAGAAGGCTCTGATAAACGGATTTGAGCAAGGTAATAACTGCAAGCACTGAAAGTAGTGGTAACAAGTGATTGTGTAGCGAGGTGAAACGTAGCAAGCAAAGAGTGACAAGTAACAAGTAGTAGCAACGGTGCAGCAAGTGGCCCAATCCCTTTTGTAGCAAGGGACAAGCCTGAACAAAGTCTTATAGGAGGAAAAACACTCCCGAGGACACACGTGAATTTCTGTCATGCCGGTTTCATCATGTTCATATGATTCACGTTCGTTACTTTGATAGTTTGATATGTGGGTGGACCGGCGCTTGGGTACTGCCCCTACTTGGACAAGCATCCCACTTATGATTAACCTCTCTCACAAGCATCTGCAACTACAAAAGAAGAATTAATACAAAGTCTAACCATAGCATTAAACGAGTGGATCCAAATCAGCCCCTCACGAAGCATCGCATAGACTGGGGTTTAAGCTTCTGTCACTCCAGCAACCCATCATCTACTTACTACTTCCCAATGCCTTCCTCTAGGCCCAAATATGGTGAAGTGTTATGTAGTCGAAGTTCACATAACACCACTAGAGGAAAAACAACATACATCATATCAAAATACCGAACGAATATCAAATTCACATGACTATTATCAGCATGACTTATCCCATGTCCTCAGGAAAAAAGTAACTACTCACGAGACATAATCATAATCATGACCAGAGGTGTAATGAATAGCATCAAGGATCTGAACATAAACTCTTCCACCAAGTAATCCAACAAGCATCAACTACAAAGAGTAATCAACACTACTAGCAACCTTACAAGTACCAACAGGAGTTGCGAGACGAAGATTGGTTACAAGAGATGAACTAGGGATTGGAGAGGAGATGGTGCTGATGAAGATGTTGATGAAGATGCCTCCCCTCCGACGAGAGGAGTGTTGGTGATGACGATGGCAACGATTTCCCCCTCCGGGAGGGAAATTTCCCCGACAGGATCGTCCTGCCAGAGCTCTAGATTGGATCTGTTCAAGTTCCGCCTCGTGGCGGCGGCAAAACCACGAAAAAGCTCCCTATTGATTTTTTCCAGACCAGGACGCTTCATATAGAAAAAGAGGGGGGCTAGTGGGCCTTCAAGCAGCCCACAAGCATGCCCTGCGCCACGAGGGGTGGTGGTGGCAGTGGGCAAGCTTGTGGGGCCCTGGTGGCCCCCCTCCGGTAGTTCTTTCGCACAATATTTTTAATATATTCCAGAAAAAATCCACGTAATTTTTTAGGGCATTTGGAGATGTGCAAAATAGTGGACTAGGATTTGCTCCTTTTCCAGTCCAGAATTCCAACTGCCTGAATTCTCCCTCTTCAAATAATCCTTGCAAAATAAGAGAGAAAAGGCATAAATATGGTACCACAAGTAATATAACAGCCCATAAAGCAATAAATATCAACATGAAAGCATGATGCAAAATGGACGTATCAACTCCCCCAAGCTTAGACCTCGCTTGTCCACAAGCGAAAACCAAGTTCCATAAACATGTCTACATGTTGAGGGACGAAGGTGTCGATAAAACATAATACGGACATGAGGGCATCATGATCACACATAGAACATCAATATATCTTAAAGATTCTTATGGGGAAGTAACAATTCCTTCACAAAGCAAAGCATGAAGCAAAAACCTTACCGAGAAGTAACCAACAATAGTCCATAGTCATTGAAGCAATTGCAATTTATCACAACATCAGAAATAGTCAAATAAGAGCTTGTAAGGCAAACCCACATACTCAATCATCTCTTTCTCTTTCCACAGTTGTTACAACTCACGTGGTACTCATGGTGTCAAAGTTTCAGCTGGACACAGAGGAAGATAGGGGCTTATAGTTTTGCCTCCCAACCATTTACCTTAAGGGTAAAGTCAACAACAATAAAGCATAAGTACTCAACTCCAAGTTGATATATGAATATAGATCTTTCCCAAGCATGTGACGGTAGCCAAGACAAAGGCAAAAAGGGAATTGGTGATGATCACCATGACTCTTACAAGGGTAAAAAGTAAAGGTACAAGATAGGCCCTTCGCATAGGGAAGCAGAGGTTGTCATGTACTTTTGAGGTTTGAATGCGTGTCCTCTTAGTGCGGAGGAATGCCACTTTATATTGCCTCCTGTGACAAAGAACTTTATTATGCAGTCTGTCGCTTTTATGTCTTCCTCATCACAGGTTCGTACAAAGCTTATTTTCCACACGCTAATAGATCATACATATTAGAGAGCAATTTTTATTGCTTGCACCGATGACAACTTACTTGAAGGATCTTATTCAATCCATAGGTAGGTATGGTGGACTCTCATGGCAAAACTAGTTGGAGGTTTATGGATGCACAAGTAGTATCTCTACTTAGTGCGGGAGTTTTGGCTAATATGAGGTGGAAGCAATCGTCACATGCTAAGGGATCTCTAATCATATAACATTGTTTGGAACCAAGCAAACACAATTCATTATGTTGTCTTCCTTGTCCAACATCTACTCCTAGGCATGTAATAGTTTGGTGAGTGCTCACAATTGCAAAAAGTGTCTAAGATGATATATTTATATGTCAATCTCTCTTTCCTTATTACTTCTTATTAATTGCAACAATGACTAATGTCTATGTTGATTTATTCTCAACAAGTTTCAATCATCATACGTGTCATAAGTGAAGTTATCACATTTCATAAGATCGTCTCATGATCTTTCATGCTATCATTCTTTTCATACTTTTGATCATGCCACAAAGCAAAGCCCTTGACTAAGACACTCTTTATTATATAGCTCGTAAGCTCGAATACATCGGGGGAGAGACAAAAGAAAAAGACTCAAACTAAAAACTAAAGACTTATTCCTCTAAAAGAAGAAATAAAAACTGAAAAGGAAAGAACTAAAACAAAGGTAAAAGCAAAAGATATAAAGGTGACACGATACTAGGCAACTCCCCCAAGCTTGGCAGAAGCCAAGGGGATTGCCCATAACAATGCTTAGTTGTCTTCCTTTGGTGGTGAAGGTGGTGTTGTTGTCGGAGTAATCTGATCCTCCGTCTTCCAAGGCATAGGTGCTCCATCATGGCAGGATGGACGAGTCGCCGGAATCCTCAAATCTGCAGCCAATCTTATTGATTTAAATCTGTACTCATACTCACAGTTTTGACTCTCCAGGTCATAGATCTGGTCCAGAAGTTGGTCAACCCTATCGTAGAGCCTCGAGAGATGTTTCCCAATATCAATGGCATCCATCTTGTGACTGCTAGTGAACTCGGTGATCATCGTGTGGTTGGCGTTGAGTCCACGCTCCACCATCCCTTGGCACTTGAAGACTTGTTGCTCCATTGCTTCGAGCCTCGTCTCCATGCTTCCGGTCTTCTTAGGCCCCTCAACATCACGGATGTGCAACATCCCCTCGCTCATCTTGATAGAATGAGGGTGTTTCAGCACTTCCGTGAGGTAGGGATTGATGACCTTCTCGAAGATCTTGTCCTTAGGAGCGTTTGGGGAAGTCATGATGATCTAGGTCTGCGGCAGAAACAAGCTCGAAACGAAAACAGAGGAAAACTACGCGATACATAGATCAAAACCTTCGGGCGACTATATATTGATTTTTTTTCTGGGCCAGAAGGAGTCCTCCACAAAAAAACGGAGTCTGGGAGGCACACGAGGTGCCCACAAGCTTTCCCACTGCCACCAGGGGGTGGTGGCGGAGTGGGCCCTTGTGGCTGCCTCGTTTGCTCTCTGGACTGCCTTTTATTTTTCTAATTTTCCAAAAATTCCAAAACAGAAGAAATTTCCTATTGGAAAAGTATCGGAGTCCAATTTCTTGCCGAAACAGATACATCTTCGTTTTCAAGGTCTGAAACAGGCTGATAAACATCCCTTATGTACTCCTCTGGAGTTATGACATTGATGATATCAGTCTCAACATTTATGGGAGTACCAGAGATGTAATGCTTGATTCTTTGCCCATTTACCACTCTAGGAAAATTTCCTTCCGTGTTATTGATTCTGATGGCATCGGAACAATATACTTCCTTGACAACATAGGGACCTCATTTAGAGAGAAGCTTGCCTGCAAAGAATCTCAAACGAGAATGGTATAGCAAGACATAATCACCTACATTGAACTCTCGTTTCTGTATTCGTTTGTCGTGCCATCTCTTAACCTTTTCCTTGAACAACTTGGCATTCTCATATGCCTGGGCTCTCCATTCATCTAACGAGCTGATATCAAATAACCGCTTCTCACCGGCAAGTTTGAAATCAAAGTTGAGCTCTTTGATTGCCCAATAAGCTTTGTGTTCTGGCTGAAGAGGTAAATGGCAGGCCTTACCGTAAACCATTTTTTACGGTGACATGCCCATGGGATTCTTATAAGCAGTCCTATAAGCCCATAGTGCATCTCAAGTTTGCTAGACCAGTTCTTTCGAGATCTATTGACAGTCTTTTATAGGATCAACTTGATCTTCCTATTACTCAACTCCACTTGACCACTAGACTGAGGATGATAAGGAGATGCAACTCTATGGTTGACATCATACTTAGCTAGCATCTTACGGAAAACACCATGAATGAAGTGTGAACCGCCATCAGTCATCAATTATCTAGGGACTCAAAATCTTGGGAATATGACTTCTTTAAGCATCTTAATAGAGGTGTTGTGATCAGCATTTTTAGTGGGGATAGCTTCTACCCACTTAGTAACGTAATCCATAGCAACTAAGATGTGAGTGTACCCATTGGAATTCGGGAAGGGTCCCATATAATCAAAGCCCCAGACATCAAATGGTTCAATGACAAGTGACTAGTTCATAGGCATCTCTTGACGCTTACTGATGTTCCCTATCCTTTGGCATTCGTCACAAGACAAGACAAACTTACGGGCATCCTTGAAGAGAGTGGGCCAATAGAAACCTGATTGCAATACCTTATGGGCAGTTCTATCTCCAGCATGGTGTCCTCCGTAGGCTTCGAAATGACACTTCTGCAGGATCTGTCCCTGTTCATGTTCAGGCACACAACGCCTAATAACATCATATACTCCTTCCTTATAAAGGTGAGGATCATCCCAAAAGTAGTGTCTCAAATCAAAGAAGAGTTTCTTCTTTTGTTGATAGGTGAAACAGGGTGGTATGTATTTGGCTATGATATAGTTTGCATAATCGGCATACCGCGGTGCACTAAGTGAAGTGCGGATGACATTTAGTTGCTCATCAGGAAAGCTATCATCAATAGGTAGTGGGTCATCAAGGACATTCTCTAGCCTAGACAAGTTATCTGGTACAGGGTTATCAGCACCCTTTCGGTCAATGACGTGCAAATCAAATTCCTGTAGCAGGAGGACCCATCTGATCAGCCTAGGCTTAGCGTCCTTCTTCTGCATAAGGTACTTAATAGCAGCATGATCAGAGTGAATAGTGACTTTGGAGTCAACTATGTAAGATCTGAACTTTTCACATGCAAACACGACTGCTAAAAATTCCTTCTCCGTAGTGGCATAGTTTCTTTGGGCACTATCTAGAGTTTTACTAGCGTAGTGAATGACATTCAACTTCTTGTCAACTCTTTGTCCTAGAACAGCACCAACAGCGTAATCACTAGCGTCACACATGATTTCAAAGGGCAAGTTCAAGTGAGGTGGTTGAACAATAGGTGCGGTTATCAAAGCCTTTTTAAGTATTTCAAAGGCTTCCTCACAATCCTCATCAAAAACAAAAGGAACATCCTTCTGCAAGAGGTTGGTAAGTGGCCTAGAAATCTTAGAGAAGTCTTTAATGAACCTTCTATAGAAACCAGCATGACCTAGGAAACTTCGTATACCTCTGATATCTGTGGGGCCAGGCATTTTCTCAATTGCATCAACCTTAGCCTTATCAACTTCAATGCCTCTTTCAGAGATTTTGTGTCCTAAGACGATACCTTCATTAACCATAAAGTGGCACTTCTCCCAATTCAAGACGAGGTTGGTTTCTTCGCATCTCTGTAAGACTCGATCAAGGTTGCTGAGGCAATCATCAAAGGAAGACCCGTAAACGGAGAAGTCATCCATGAAAACCTCAACAATCTTTTCACAAAAGTCAGAGAATATAGCCATCATACATCTTTGGAAGGTGGCAGGTGCATTACATAAGCCAAAAGGCATACGTCTATAGGCAAAGGTACCGAAAGGGTAGGTGAAAGTGGTTTTCTCTTGATCAGATTGTGCAACAGGTATCTGCGAGAAACCTGAATAACTGTCTAGAAAGCAGAAGTGTGTGTGCCTTGATAGCCTTTCTAGCATTTGGTCGATGAACGACAAAGGATAATGATCTTTCCTGGTTGCCTTGTTCAGTTTCCAGAAGTCTATCACCATTCTATAGCCGGTAATAATCCTTTGTGGGATTAGTTCACCCTTATCATTAGGAACGATGGTGATACCTCCCTTCTTGGGTACGCAATGTACTGACTTACCCAATCACTATGAGCAACAGGATAAATGATTCCTTCTTCCAGAAGCTTTAATATTTCTTTTCTAACGACCTCTTTCATCTTAGGATTCAATCACCTTTGATGATCAACAACTGGTTTAAAGTCAGGATCGGTTTTAATCTTGTGCTGACATAGAGTAGGACTAATACCCTTAAGATCATCGAGAGTATATCCAATAGCAGCGCGGTGCTTCCTCAGAGTTTTTAGTAACTTCTTCTCTTCGCGCTTTGAGAGGAGAGCACTAATAATGACATGATATATCTCCTTCTCATCAAGATAGGCATATTTAAGAGTATCAGTCAACTGTTTAAGCTCGAACACATGATCACCCTTTGGTGGGGGAGGATCCCCAAGCAGTTCAACAAGCATATTATTCTTGAGAATAGGATGTTGTTCTAGGACAATACTATCTATCTCATCTCTCTCCTCCATATGCATATCATTTTCATGCTCAAGCAGATATTGCTCTAAAGGATCCGTAGGAGGTACGGCAATAGAGGCAAGAGCAATGATTTCATCCCTACCAGACGACTCTCTTTCATGGGGTTGTCTTCCAAACTTGGAGAAGTTAAATTCATGAGACACACCCTCGAAACTTATTGTGATAGTCTGCTTAATGCAATCAATGTGAGCATTGACAGTGTTGAGAAAGCGTCTACCGAATATGATGGGACAAAAGCTATCTTGTGCAGTACCAAGGACGAGGAAATCAGTAAGATACTTCGTCTTACCACACAGGACTTGTACGTCTCTCACAATTCCCAGAGGGCACATAGTGTCTCTATTAGCTAGCGTAATAGTGACATCAATGGGTTCTAACTCAGCAGGTGCAATCTCATCTTTGATTTCATCATATAGAGAACGGGGCATTGCACTACCACTAGCTCCCATATCACATAAACCATGGTAACAGTGATCTCCTATCTTAACAGAAACAACGGGCAGGCCAACTACAGGTCCGTGTTTGTCTTTCGTGTGAGGTTTAGCAATTCTAGCGGAGTCCTCACAGAATTTGATAACATGCCCGTCTATGTCTTCGGCTAAGAGATCTTTGATAATAGCAACACTAGGTTCAACTCTAATTTCCTCAGGGGGTGCAAGTGGTCTAATGTAACCCGTGCGTATCACAGTTGGAGCTTTAGAATAATCCTTTATCCTAGCAGGGTAAGGTGGTTTCTCAGTGTAAGCACAAGGAACAACAGGATCACTAAAAGCTATGATTTTCTCCTCAACTAGATTGGTTTTGGCTATGTTGCTTTCTACAGGAGGATGATATTTAAACCACTTCTCTTTGGGAAGATCAACATGAGCAGCAAAAGATTCACATAGAGAAGCTACTATCTCAGAGTCAAGTCCATACTTAGCGCTAAAATCTCTAGAAGTGTTTGTCTCAACAAAAAGATTTAACGCAATCAAACTGGAAATTCATACCTGACTCCTTACCTTCCTCCAGCTCCCAATCTTCAGAGTTGCGTTTGATTCTCTCCAATAAATTCCACTTGTGATCAATATACTTCTTCATAAAAGAACCAGCACAAGAAGTGTCAAGCATGGTACGATCTTCATGAGAAAGCCGAGCATAAAAGTTTTGAGTGATGATTTCTCTCGAGAGCTCATGATTGGGGCATGAATATAGCATTGATTTAAGCCTCCCCCAAGATTGAGCTATGCTTTCCCTGTCACGAGGCCAAAAGTTATAAATAAAGTTCCGATCACGATGTACTAAACGCATAGGATAGAACTTTTGATGAAGTTCCAATTTCAACCAATTGTAGCCCCATGATCCAGCATCATCACATAGCCTATACCGTGTCAACGCCTTATCCTTCAAAGATAAAGGAAATACTTTCTTCTTTACCTCATCCTTGGGCAAACCTGCAAACTTAAATAAACCACAAACTTCATCTACATAGATTAGATGACAGTCTGGATGTGAAGATCCATCTCATGTAAAAGAATTAGCCAACAGTTTCTCAAGCATACCCAAAGGAATTTCATAAAATATATTTTCAGTAGGTACCTCAGGTTGAGGAGCAACTCCTCGTGCTTCCGTTCGTGGTGAAGATACCCCGAACAAACTCCTCAAAGGAAGAGTTTCCATAGTGACAAGTGACAATAAATTTCAGCACAATATATAAATGTTTCCTTACCAATTTCCACTTACCAATGGCGCTTCACTCCCCGGCAACGGCACCAGAAAAGAGTCTTGATGACCCACAAGTATAGGGGATCAATCGTAGTCCTTTCGATACGTAAGAGTGTCGAACCCAACGAGGAGCAGAAGGCTCTGATAAATGGATTTCAGCAAGGTAATAACTACAAGCACTGAAAGTAGCGGTAACAAGTGATTGTGTAGCGAGGTGAAACATAGCAAGCAAAGAGTAACAAGTAACAAGTAGTAGAAACGGTGCAGCAACTGGACCAATCCCTTTTGTAGCAAGGGACAAGCCTGAACAAAGTCTTATAGGACGAAAAACGCTCCCGAGGACACACAGGAATTTCTGTCATGCTTGTTTCATCATGTTCATATGATTCGCGTTCGTTACTTTGATAGTTTGATATGTGGGTGGACCGACGCTTGGGTACTGACCTTACTTGGACAAGCATCCCACTTATGATTAACCTCTCTCGCAAGCATCCACAACTACAAAAGAAGAATTAATACAAAGTCTAACCATAGCATTAAACTACTGGATCCAAATCAGCCCCTCACGAAGCAACGCATAGACTGGGTTTAAGCTTCTGTCACTCCAGCAACCCATCATCTACTTACTACTTCCCAATGCCTTCCTCTAGGCCCAAATATGGTGAAGTGTTATGCAGTCGACGTTCACATAACACCACTAGAGGAAAACCAACATACAACATATCAAAATACCGAACGTATATCAAATTCACATGACTATTATCAGCATGACTTAGCCCATGTCCTCAGGAACAAAAGTAACTACTCACAAGACATAATCATAATCATGACCAGAGGTGTAATGAATAGCATCAAGGATCTGAACATAAACTCTTCCACCAAGTAATCCAACAAGCATCAACTACAAAGAGTAATCAACACTATTAGCAACCTTACAAGTACCAATCGGAGTTGCGAGACGAAGATTGGTTACAAGAGATGAACTAGGGATTGGAGAGGAGATGGTGCTGATGAAGATGTTGATGAAGATGCCTCCCCTACAACGAGAGGAGTGTTGGTGATGACGATGGCGACGATTTCCCCCTCCGGGAGGAAAATTTCCCCGGCAGGATCGTTGTGACAGCCCGATGCCGACGTTCTAGAAGATTCCCCTTTCTTTCCGTTTTCGTCATGTGCCTATTTTATTTTGGCGCGTCATCATCGCATCATGCGCATCATCTGCATTGCATCGGCATCTCCGTTGCCGCCAGTTTTCAAAACTTGCATCCGTTGTTAGTTGCCGGTTCACGTCGTCGTCCGTTCTGAGCCGACCGCACACGCACGCGCCCGCGGCATCGTCGAAACCTTGTTTTAAAGTGTGCGTAAAACTTTCTCCGATTGAGCTGAAACTTGGTGTGCAGTATTAATTTAGTGTAGGTAGGCCGTCCGTCAAATTTTATCGCGATCGGACCTCGTTTGTCACACGTGCTGTTTATTATATAGCGGCACTATAGCCGGTCAATTGTCGGACGTTTCGGTATTTTAAACTCTGTCACCGGGTTGCCCGTTATTCCCTTGTCATCTCCGCTTAGCGCCTCTGCTCAGTGCACCGCCCCTACGCGCATCCCAGTCCGAAACCTCCCGGCGCCCGAAACACACGGTTGTGACCGTTGGATCCGGTTCAACCCCGTTTTACCGCAAACCGTCATCGGTTTGTCCATTAGACTCCCTAACCCAGCTATTTCCGATCGTCCGATTTAATCGGAGGGTCCAGATGCCCCTATGCCCAACCCACTAGCTATATATAGAGCCAACCCTAAAAACAAGGAGGCCTGTCCCATCCCAAATCCCCTCCCGCCACCAGCCACTGGAAATTCTCCTCGGAATCATCCCAAATCTAATTCCCCAACCAGCTCGCCCGCAAGCTCCATCCTCCCTCGATCTGAGAGCCACGGCCTCGATCCCCCCGCAACTCCTGTCTCCGTAGACCCTGCGCGCGAGCCGTAGCTCCTCCATGCTTCGCGCCCTCCTCCTCTCCATAGCCCATGGCAGCAGGAGTGTGCTCCTCGCCCCCCAAGTCGTGCAGCCGGAGCCTCGCTCGGGCTTGTTCTCGAGCACCAGCACGAGCTCGCCGGCCGCGGCTCCGACGAGCAGCCCAGCGCAGCCGAGCCCCGCCAAAGCACGTCCTCCATGCCTCTGGTGAGATGTCCTGCTGCAGCTCCTCCATTTGCTTGTGCTTTCCCTGTCTCATCTCCCTCTTGACGCAGCGCCATGGAGGTTCTCGGAGCTCTCCCGCGCCCCCGTTTGAGCTGCAGCTCCAGCACCGATCTGGGTCGCCCCTCTGCCCTGCGCTCCTCTCCTCCTTCCCTCTCTCTTATCTCCTTCCTCTTTTCCCCTGCTTTTCCTCTCGTCTCTCTCTCTCTCTGAATTCTTTCTCTCACTGTCAGGAACAGACGGCTTGGAGACGAACAGGATCTAGAGCTCGCTGGTGAAGACCGCAGGAGCAAGGAGCTCCACCGTCCGGGGCCTCGTCTCTTGGCGGGAACGGGTCCGGACCAAGTTCCCAAGCCCAGATGAGTGCCTGCTCGAGTTCATCTCGGTCTCCCTCTGCATCTTCCTGCCATTGCTGCAGCTCTGCGTCTCCGCTGTGAGTCCCGTACCAGAAGCTTATCTAGATCCGTTTTTTTGCTGCAATGGTTATCTCAGGCGGCCATTAAGTTTTGCCACAACAGATGCAGTAGACGGTGTGGTTGCTCCATCGTGATTACAACCACGAGGTCCCTAGTTCGAATCCTGGATGTGCTAATTTAGTTTGGGCAGCGCTAGGCATCAGACTACTGATGTTTACATCCTATCAGACTAGTTGTAGGCCGTTGGATTAGTAGTAACATAAGCATCTGATCTGCTACTTAGATCCACGTATAGAGGATCCTACATGTGCTTCGTTTGGGTATGCATTAATTATGATTTGTTTCCATAATGCTTCCTTGAACAACGCCAATCCAATTTTAATCGTACATGCATGGAATTAACCCCCAAATTAAGCTCATCGCTTTTGGTCTCCAACTCTCCATACAGGTTTGCTTCAGAAGAAGATATTATTTCCATTATTTTTTCAAATTTGCTTCTGGTTTTAAATGTGTTATTTAAATATGTTGCTTCCATGATGAAAATTGCTTACATCGACTATTGAATTGGCTTCCATGGAGAATCAAACTTGCTATGATTTGATAATATTAGTACTTATGTGATGTTTTTTACTTTAGAAACATAAAAATATTGCTTCCGCCGAATAGATAATTGTTTCTAACCAATAAGTCATTTTTGTAAACTATTATCATTACAATGCATGCTTGAAACACAACAGGGATAGTGTTTCTAGGGAATAAAGTTACAGATATGTGCTCAGTTTACTTACATGGGGCAAAAAATTATGCTTGCATAGTTCTATAGACATAATAAAATTCAAATTGGATACATGCTCAAATAAACTGGTTATTATTCCTACTAGCTTCCTACTTGATGTTGTTGTGGGATGTGACAACGTGGCCATCAAGTCGCTGCATCTGGTGTAGCTCCCCAAGAAGCATATTATTTTGGCGCACGAGCAACCCATCGGTCATCTTTTGTCAGCTTGAAGAAAACTCAAGTCTATGCAGTGGTGCTTTAAACATAAGTAAATTTTGCTTTCGATGACATGGTGCTTCCAACACCATCCAAATCATCCCCGAATTGCTTGAAGCAAATCACCATTCCAACCGAAGCAATGAAAGGTTTGATTGGAAGCATATAAGCAAGCTATGTTTGCAGAACAAGTGTGGAAAAACAACAATATGTTCAAAGCATATAATTTGCCCTTTTTAAGCAATAATAAAATAGAATGGAAGCAAAACAGTTAGATAATTAGGAAGCACTTGCTAAAGGATATGAAACATTATCTCACGTGATGGCATCATTCTTTACATGTAAACAGAAACACAATGTCATGTTGATGAACTGTTTTCCCTTGCCGTAGATACAGTCACCACAAAATCGGACATGACAACCAATGGGGGGAGGGACGACGACACAAGCGAGGCCGTGAACTAACTTAGGAGATCGTAGATGGGGCATGCTGGAACACGCTCCGATGGGCAAGGAGGTTCATGTCGGCGTCGAATAGGATCATGGCGGCGACCGCCACCATGGCGAGGGAGATGCTGCATGTGTTGTAGCCATGGTAGTATGGGCGGACGAGGATGGCAGGGGCTCGTCGATGACCCCCGTCGCTACTGGTGAGCCTCCCGGCTGAAGTGCTTATCCCGTTGGTGAACGACGCGTCGATGGAGGTGATGGGAGGCGTAATCGGACAGGACGGGAGCGGCTCTGTTGAGGCAAGGCTAGCTGAGGGCGATGTGAGTGAGGTGGAGGAAGAGGTCGACCTGGGCGGCGCTGCGATTAGGTATGATGGAATCGAGAGAAATTAGGGAGAGAGATCTACGGCGCCGGGATTGCAGGCAGTTAGTCAGATGATTGGTACAGACGAAGTACAAAGCAAAATACTGGGCGTCAAATTTGGATGGAACCGATGGTGTCCGAGTGGTCTCAGGATTGATGTATTGAAACGGTTTAGTGTGTTGTGTGCATCGGTTTGCGTGTTGACGTGTTGAAACGGTTTAGGTCGTAACTATTTGTCCGTAGATCCATTGGAGATGTGCCATATATGTAAATGGAGCAGAACGACGTGTTGTTTCACGTGAACCACTTTGTTTTTCCGTTTAACAAACCTAAAATATGATTAGGACAAATCTGGACATAATTAAGTTTTAACACGTGGGGTCATTTCGGAGATGCTATATGTCGTTTCCGGTCTCATTTAAAATGCCTAGATAGGTAGTTTAATTTGTGCTTCACCCCGTGCCATGCTAACAACATTTTAATATTGTTGTGTTAATAAACGGGAATGAACTAAATATTAAAGGTGGAGTTTCGTCAATATGCAACTCGTTGCATATTGAACTTCACTTAAGGTGTAGTGTGTGATTGTGTGATTTGTCATGCCGTGACTTGCATGTATTCAGTAGCTCATGCATCATATGTGTAGTGCATCGTGTGGTGAATTTCGTGTGTTGATTTGTGTTTCCGGTTTGCTTCGTCTCGATAGAGTTCCGCAACGTGCCGGATTGTGAGGACCCGTTCGACTACGTCGGTTCGTGTGCTTCACGGAGTCACTCTTCTTCCAAGCGGGATCTCAGGCAAGATGATCATTTCCCCAGATACCATTACTATCATTGCCATGCTATTTATATCGCTACTATCATTTATGCCTCGTTGCCTACCACATGTAAATGTCAGCCTTTCAACAATGCCATGATTACCCTCAACCCGTTCGACCTAGCAAACCACTGATTGGCTATGTTACTGCTTGCTTAACCCTGTTGATAGCGTTGCTAGTTGCAGGTGTAGTTGTTTCCATGTGACAACATGGGTTCCTTGTTATATCACCCTATTAAATGCTATTTAAATTAATGCACCTATATACTTGGTAAAAGGTGGAAGGCTCGGCCTTTCTAGCCTGGTGTTTTGTTCCACCTTTGCCCCCTTAGTTTCGGCTACCGGTGTTATGTTCCATAATTGAGCGCTCCTAACACGATCGGGGTTGTTATGGGGACCCCCTTGATAATTCGTTTTAGATTAAAGCTGGTCTGGCAAGGCCCAACTTTGGTTTTACATTTTCCCAACATAATAATTCTGTTAAATTGAAATGCATAGGGAGTTAGCGCTACCCGAGGAGTAATTTTACATAAACAGGAGGGGCCAGTGCTGATGGTGTTGGTCCCAAACGGTCTGCCTGCGGGGCCACCGCGAGGAAACTCGAGGTTTGGCACTCGTAGCTAGTTCCATCCGTCGTGTCCTGAGAACGAGATACGCGGCTCCTATCGGGATCGTCGACACGTCGGGCGGCCTTGCTGGATTAGTTTTACCTTTGACGAGATATCTCGTGCATCGGGATTCCGGTGATGCTTTGGGTAATCTCAGAGTTGGGGTTTTCCACTAGGGAATCCGACGAGATCGCGAGCTTCGTGATCGAGGATTTCTATGCGGCTTGTGGTAATTTGTGATGGACTAGTTGGAGCACCCCTGCAGGGTTAAATCTTTCGGAAAGCCGTGCCCGCGGTTATGTGGCAACGTGGATACTTTGTTTAACACTGGTTCTAGATAACTTGAAGTTAACTTAATTAAAATACGCCAACTGTGTGCGTAACCGTGACTGTCTCTCTCGTGAGTTCCTTCTCCGATCGAGGACACGGTGGGGTTATGTCTGACGTAGGTAGGTGTTCAGGATCATTCATTTGATCATCAGTAGTTCACGTCCGTTATGCGTAGGTCTTCCCCCTCTTGCCTCTTGTACTCGTAAGTTTAGCCACCAAATATGTGCTTAGCCGCTGCTGCAACCTCACCACTTAACCATACCTCACCCATTAAGCTTTGCTAGTCTTGATACCTTTGGAAATGAGATTGCTGAGTCCCCTGTGGCTCACAGATTACTACAACACCAGTGGCAGGTACAGGTAAAGGGTACGTGACGCGAGCGCGTTGATTGTTCATTTGGAGTTGCTTCTTCATCTTCTTCTTCATCGATCTAGGATGGGTTCCAGGCCGGCAGCCTGGGATAGCAAGGATGGACGTCGTTCTTCTTTTGTCGTTTGTTTTCGTCCGTAGTCGGACCCTGTTCTTACTCTTGATGTTTATGTAATGTACTATTGTGACTCTAATGTAGCTTGTGGCGAGTGTAAGCCAACTCTTTATATAACTCTTCTCTTCAGTACATGTACTTGTAACGATATCCATTCTTGCGACACGACGAGATGCGCTTCTATCCCTGAGGAGGCCCTCGTGCCAAATTGAGGATAGGGTCGCATCTTGGGCGTGACAATCGTCCTGCCGAAGCTCTAGATTGGATCTGCTCAAGTTCCGCCTCGTGGTGGCGGCGGAACCACGAAAAAGCTCCCTATTGATTTTTTCCAGACCAGAACGCTTCATATAGCAAAAGAGGGGGGCTAGTGGGCCTTCAGGCAGCCCACAAGCCTGCCCTGCGCCACCAGGGGGGTGGCGGTGGGCCAGCTTGTGGGGCCCTGGAGGCCCCCCTCCGGTAGTTCTTTTGCCCAGTATTTTTAATATATTCCAGAAAAAATCCACGTAAATTTTCAGGGCATTTGGAGATGTGCGGAATAGTGGACTAGGATTTGCTCCTTTTCGAGTCTAGAATTCCAGCTGCCTGAATTCTCCCTCTTCAAATAATCCTTGCAAAATAAGAGAGAAAAGGCATAAATATGGTACCACAAGTAATATAACAGCCCATAAAGCAATAAGTATCAACATGAAAGCATGATGCAAAATGGACGTATCAGCCAAATAACCGCGGGCATGGCTTTCCGAAAGACTAAACCTTGCAAGGGTGATCCAACTAGTCCATCACAAACTGTCACGGGCCGCAAAGTAATCCTCTATCACGAATCTCGTGATCTCGTCGGATTCCTTAGAGGAAAACCTCAACTTTGAGGAGACCCAAAGTTCCACCGGGATTCCTATACGCAAGATATATCGCAAAGGTAAGACGAACCTAGCAGGACCTCCCGTCGTGTCGACGACCCCGATAAGAGCCGTGTATCTCACTCTCAGGACACGGCGGATGGAAAAGCCTACGGAACCAAACCTCAAGTTTCCCTGTGGTGGCCCCGCAGTCTGCCCAATTTGGACCAACACTCATGAGGAGCACTGGCCCGGCTTGTTGATTAAATCCTCGGGGTAGCTATTCCCAATGCAAATTACTATTAGGTGATTAGCAAATTAAAACCAATGTTGGGTCCTGCCGGATGATAACCCACAAGTATAGGGGATCGAACAATTTTCGAGGGTAGAGTATTCTACCCAAATTTGTTGATTCGACACAAGGGGAAACCAAAGAATATTCTCAAGTATTAGCAGTTGAGTTGTCAATTCAACCACACCTGAAAGACTTAGTCTCTGCACCAAAGTATCAGTAGCAGAGTAGTGTGATAGCAACAGTAGCAACGGTAACAGTAGCAGCAGTGACATCAGTAGTGATAGAGTAACAGTAGCAGTAACGACATCAGTAGCGACAGAGTAACAGTAGCAGCAGCAACAGCAATAGCGGCAAAGTAACGTAGCAAGGACCAGTAGGAAAAACTCGTAGGCATTGGATCGGTGATGGATAATTATGCCGGATGATATTCATCATGCAACAGTTATAACACGGAGAGATATGTAACTAGCTCCAGTTCGTCAATGTAAGGTAGGCATGCATTCCGTATATAGTCATTACTGCTTAGGGAAAAGAACTTGTATGACATCTATTGTCCATCCCTCCCATGGCAGCGGGGTCCTAATGGAAACTACAGGATATTAAGGTTCTCCTTTTAATAGAGAACCGGAACAAAGCATTAGCACTTAGTGAAGACATGAACTACTTATATTATGATCATCTTCGGGAGTGGTTCCGGCTATTGTCACTCCGGGGTTGCCGGGTCATAACACATAGTAGGTGACTACAACTTGCAAGATAGGATCAAGAACACACATATGTTGACGACAACATATTAGGTTCATATCTGAAATCATGGCACCCGGGCCCTAGTGACAAGCATTAAGCATGGCAAAGTAGTAGCAACATCAATCTCAGAACATAGTGGATACTAGGGATCAATCCCCATCAAAACTAACTCGATTACATGATAGATCTCATCCAACCCATCACCGTCCAGCAAGCCTATGATGAGATTACTCACGAACGGTGAAGAGCATCATGGAATTGGCGATGAAGGAAGGTTGGCGATGACGATGGCGACGATCTCCCCTCTCCGGAGCCCACAACAGACTCTAGATCTGCCCTCCAAAGGAAGAACAGGTGGTGGCGGCGCCTCCGTATCGTAAAACGCGATGAACTCTTCTCCTTTGATTTTTTCATTACGAAAGGGACTTAATAGAGCTGGAATTGGAGGCAGTGGAGCTCCATGGTCCCCACAAGCCTTCTAGGCGTGACCGGGGGGGGGGGGGGCTTGTGGGCTTGTGGGCTCCATGCTCCACTTCTCCGGTTGATTCTTGCGTCAGTATTTTTCATATATTCCACAAAAAATCCTCGTAAATTTCCAGGTCATTCCGAGAACTTTTATTTCTGCGCAAAAACAACACCATGGCAATTCTGCTGAAAACATCGTTAGTCCGGGTTAGTTCCATTCAAATCATGCAAATTAGAGTCCAAAACAAGGGCAAAAGAGTTTGGAAAAGTAGATACGACGGAGACGTATTACCGGACAAGTCTTAACACTACACGATTTATCAAGGGGGTCCCCATAACAACCCCGAACGTGTTAGGAGCGTCAGTTATGGAAACAAACACCGGTAGCCGAAACTAAGGCGGCAATAACGGAACAAATCACCCGGCAAAAGGCTAGGCCTTCCATCATTAACCAAGTACATAGGTGCATTAATTAGATAGCAGTTTAAACATAATGATATCAAAATTACTCATGTTATCTCATGAGACAGTTGGCACCTGCAACTAGCAAGCTATACATTAGAAGCTGAGCAAGCCTACTTAGCCAAACAACATTAGCTAGGAGGGGAAGGTGTTTGGGTTTCATGGCAATGGCATGTGGCATTTTATCAAGTGGTAGGCACCGAGCATATATCGAAGGAAACGTGATTCTAAGCATAACAAAGCTAGATACAATATCAAGGTCACGCTCATCTTGCCTGTGATGTCTTCAGCTTGGAACTGCTCTTGATCGTCATGCACGTACTCTCCAGAATCCACATACTCGCTCTCTGATCCCGATGTTACCCAAGATAAACAAAACAGCCAATGAACACCAACACAACATGATGCAACAAACAATATGATGCATGCGATGAGAAGGAAGCATGCCTCACTATTCTAGTCACTTGCATATGCATGAGATGAGAAGATAAACTTCTGGACAGTACTTCACACTAATCTATCTTGACATGCATGAGGATGGCATGAACAGGTGAATCACGAGAAAATGATGCAAAACATATAAAGAATGTAGAGAACGGAGCTACGGATCATCCGGAAACTACGAAACAAGATCTGGAGTCCTACGGTTCAAATCCACCACAAGCACACTCCAATGGCACTCTTCTGGTGTTCCCACATTGCCACATGATCAAACAAACAAATATAAGTGGGGTGGTGCAAATAAACACACCACACTATCATCAATGCCCACACAAGCTTCAAAACAATTAAAACATGCAATCTGTCCTAAACAGCATCATAGCAGTTTGTCTACAACATACAAAGTACCTACAGCCACCCAAATGAGCCAAACAAGATATGTGGCAAAAGCCATTCAAAATATCTACAAGCCTGAGCAATAAGCTACTGCAAAGGCATCACACATGAGAAGATCTATGGACACAAACTTGGACAAAAATAACAAATTCTGGTTGTAGAGGGGTTCACATGAGAAAGAGCATGAATTTTAAGAGAGAGCTAGACAAACACAAAATCTCTCAAACCTTAGTTTGTTGCATGGGTTGATTCCCAACACATGAGCTTGTGCAAACAAAACAACATGGGAAGAAAATAACAGTAGACTCTTAGACTTAGTGAAAATCACAGATTTTCACAAAGCTGACAATTTCAGCCAAGTGTCAACTTTGACAAGGCACAACAAGTTCATACAAACTCCTATGTACAAAACAAAGAATCCATGTTGTAGAGGGGTTCACCCACTACTGCCACATCAAGGATTCATCCTCATAGGACCAACACACCACACCATCAACAACAACAACATCACAAGAAATGGCTGTTGGAATTATGCCCTAGAGGCAATAATAAATATAGTTATTATTATAATTCCTGTAACAAGATAATCGTTTATTATCCATGCTATAATTGTATTGAATGAAGACTTATATACATGTGTGGATACATAGACAAAACACTGTCCCTAGCAAGCCTCTAGTTGGCTAGCGAGTTGATCAAAGATAGTGAGGGTCTTCTGATTATGAAGAAGGTGTTGTTGCTTGATAACTGGATCACGTCATTAGGAGAATCACGTGATGGACTAGACCCAAACTAATAGACATAGCATATTGATCGTGTCATTTTGTTGCTACTGTTTTCTGCGTGTCAAGTATTTGTTCCTATGACCATGAGATCATATAACTCACAGACACCGGAGGAATACTTTGTGTGTATCAAACGTTGCAACGTAACTGGGTGACTATAAAGATGCTCTACAGGTATCTCCGAAGGTGTTCGTTGAGTTAGTATGGATCGAGACTGGGATTTTTCACTCCGTGTGACGGAGAGGTATCTCGGGGTCCACTCGGTAATACAACATCACACATAAGCCTTGCGAGCAATGTGACTTAGTGTAATTTGCGGGATCTTGTATTGTGGAACGAGTAAAGAGACTTGCCGGTAAACGAGATTGAAATAGGTATGCGGATACTGACGATCGAATCTCGGGCAAGTAACATACCGAAGGACAAAGGGAATGACATACGGGATTATATGAATCCTTGGCACTGAGGTTCAAACGATAAGATCTTCATAGAATATGTAGGATCCAATATGGGCATCCAGGTCCCGCTATTGGATATTGACCGAGGAGTCTCTCGAGTCATGTTTGCATAGTTCTCGAACCCGCAGGGTCTGCACACTTAAGGTTCGACGTTGTTTTATGCGTATTTGAGTTATATGGTTGGTTACCGAATGTTGTTCGGAGTCCCGGATGAGATCACGGACGTCATGAGGGTTTCCGGAATGGTCCGGAAACGAAGGTTGATATATAGGATGACTTCATTTGATTACCGGAAGGTTTTCAGAGTTACCGAGAATGTACCGGGAATGACGAATGGGTTCCGGGTGTTCACCGGGGGGGGGGGGGGGCAACCCACCCCGGGGAAGCCCATAGGCCTTGGGCGTGGCGCACCAGCTCTTAGTGGGTTGGTGGGACAGCCCAAGAAGGCCCTATGCGCCATAGGAAGAAAATCAAAGAGAAAAGAAAAAAAAGGAGGAGGTGGGAAAAGGGGGAAGGACTCCTCCTTCCAAACCTAGTTGGACTCGGTTTGGAAGGGGAAAGGTTCCCCCCTTTGGCTCAGCCGAACCCCTTGGGGGTCCTTGGACCCCAAGGCAAGGCTCCCCCTCTTCCCCCTATATATACGGAGGTTTTAGGGCTGATTTGACACAACTTTGCCACGGCAGCCCGACCACATATCTCCACGGTTTTACCTCTAGATCTCGTTTCTGCAGAGCTTGGGGGGAGCCCTGCCGAGACAAGATCATCACCAACCTCCGGAGCGCCGTCACGCTGCCGGAGAACTCTTCTACCTCTCCGACTCTCTTGCTGGATCAAGAAGGCCGAGATCATCGTCGAGCTGTACGTGTGCTGAACGCGGAGGTGCCGTCCGTTCGGCACTAGATCGTGGGACTGATCGCGGGACGGTTCGCGGGGCGGATCGAGGGACGTGAGGATGTTCCACTACATCAACCGCGTTCACTAACGCTTTTGCTGTGCGATCTACAGGGGTACGTAGATCGAATATCCCCTCTCGTAGATGGACATCACCATGATAGGTCTTCGTGCGCGTAGGAAATTTTTTGTTTCCCATGCGACGTTCCCCAACAATGGCATGAATGCAATGAATGGTATGATGCAAAGGAGAAGACATGAAATGCCCAAATTAGATGACAACTCTCATAGCATGACCACATGGATCCAAACATAAAAGGGTTTCCAAATATGGCAAGGTTACACTTGGGGCATTACAAACTCTCCCACACTACAAGAAGATCTCATCCCGAGATCTAGGACTGAAGGAACTCTGGGAATTCAGAACGGAGGTGATCCTCGCGCTCCCAAGTGGCCTCTTTATCGGAATGATGTGACCACTGCACCTTGAGAAACTTGATTGACTTATTGCGGGTCTTGCGCTCAGTTGTCTCAAGAACTGCAACTAGATGCTCACGATAGGATAAGTCGGGTTAAAGGTCGATATCCTGAAGATCAACTGTGTGCTCGGGAGTCTTGAAGCATCTCCGGAGCTGAGAGACATGGAACACGTCACGCACATTTGCGAAGTTTGAAGGGAGCTCAAGTTGATAAGCAAGGTCGCCTCTCTTGCCAACAGCTCTGAAAGGACCAATGAAACGAGGAGCAAGCTTGCCTTTGATGCCAAAATGCTGAGTGCCCTTCGTAGGAGACACTTTGAGATAGACGAAGTCATCGAGCTCATAAGACATGTCACAATGCTTGCTATCATAGTAGCTCTTCTGACGGGACTGCGCTGCTCTGAGATTATCCCGAATGACCCGACACATCTCTTCTACTTCTTCGATCAAGTCATTCCCAAGAATCTGACGCTCGCCAGTCTCGGACCAGTTGAGCGGGCTACGACACTTCCTGCCATAGAGAATCTCAAACGGAGCTTTGCCTGAACTTGCCTGATAGTTGTTGTTATAAGAGAACTCAGCAAAAGGTAGGCAGTCTTCCCACTTCATGCCAAAGGAAATGACACAGACTCTTAGCATATCCTCGAGGACCTGATTGACTGTCTCAACTTGCCCACTAGTCTGAGGATGAAAGGCTGTGCTGAATCGAATCTTTGTACCCATCGCAGACTGAAAAGAGTCCCAGAACTTGGAACTGAAGATACTTCCGTGATTCGAGGAAATCAGCATCGGCACACCGTGCAAAGAGACTATCCTCGAAGTGTACCGCTCTGCAAGCTGAGCTGCCGAGATGGACTCCTTAACTGGAAGGAAATGAGCTACTTTGCTCAACTTATCGATGACGACGAAGATGGCATCGTTACCCTTCTTGGACTTCAGAAACCCGGTGACGGAATCCATCTCAATATGGTCGAACTTCCACTCGGGAATGGGCAATGGATGCAAAAGACCTGCTAGACGTTGATGCTCTGCTTTCACCCTTCGACATACATCACATTCATTTACGAACTAAGCAATTTCACGCTTCATGCGAGTCCACCAGAAGGTCTATTTCAAGTCTTGATACATCTTGGAACTTCCTTGATGTATGGAGAGAAGAGAGTTATGAGCTTCTTCCATGATTAATTTTCTGAGATCCCCTTTCGGAACGACAAGACGATCCTCAAAGAATAATGTATCTCTGGCATCAACACTGAAGCACTGATATTTGGGAACTCCCTTTGCCAAGCCAATCTTAACTTTCTTCACCATTGCATCAAGAATTTGAGCTTGTCGGACCTGGTCTTCCAAGGTAGGAGAGATCTGAAGATTTGCAAGAAATCCCTGAGGTACTAACTGAAGGTTGAGCTTTCTAAAAGATTCACAAAGGTCAGGCTCAAGAGGCTTCAGAATGAGACTGTTGTAGTAAGCCTTCCTGCTCAAAGCATCTACCACGACATTAGCTTTGCCTGGAGTGTACTGAATGCTCGGATTAAAATCTTAGAGCATTTCCACCCAACGAGTTTGCCGAAGATTGAGGTGAGGCTGGGTGAAGATGTACTTGAGACTCTTGTGATCAGTGAACACTTCAACCTTTCGTTCCAACAAGAGGTGTCTCCAAGTCATCAGAGCATGTACCACCGCCGCCAACTCAAGATCATGAGTGGGGTAATTCTTCTCACTTGGCTTCAACTGCCTCGAGGTATAAGCTACCACTTTCTTGTATTGCATCAACACCGCACCAAGACCTTGAAGAGAGGCGTCGCAGAACACTTGATAAGGTTTGGAGTCATCAGGAGGAACCAAGACTGGAGTAGAAGTGAGCTTCTGTTTGAGTGTGTCGAAGGCCAACTGACACTCTGGAGACCAGACATACTTCACACCCTTCTGGAGAAGACTTGAGAGAGGCTTAGCAATCTTGGAGAAATTCTCAACGAATCTTCTACAATAGCTTGCAAGCTCGAGAAAGCTTCGAAGTTGCTTCACATTTTGCGGTGGCTCCCATTCAACAATGGCCTGCACCTTCGACAGATCAACTCTGATGCCCTCGACAGATATGATGTGCCCAAGGTAGACAACCTCTTTCAACCAGAACTCACATTTGGAAAACTTGGCATAGAACTTATGCTCTCTTAGCTTATCAAGCACCAGCCTGAGATGTTCTTCATGTTCTTCCTCAGTTTCCTAAAAGACCAGAATATCATCAAGATACAACAAGACGAATTCATTCTTGAATGGGGAGAAGATATAATTCATCATTCGACAGAAGGTCGGTGGACCATTTGCGAGACCAAAAGACATCACTATATACTCATACAAGCCAAAGCTTCTCCTGAAAGCAGTCTTTGGAATGTCCTCTTCGCGAATGCGAATCTGATGATAACCCATCCTGAGATCAAGCTTCGAGAAGATCTTAGCCCCTTTCAATTGCTCGAACAACTCATTGATGTTAGGAAGTAGACACTTGTTTCTGATTGTCTTCTTATTCAATGGATGGTAATCGACACACAATCGGTCCGTGCCATCCTTCTTCTTGACGAAAAGAACTCCACAACCCCAAGGAGATGAGCTTGGTCTCATCAGACCCAGACGCTCCTTCTCATCAGGTTGTCTCTTCAGCTCCTTCAACTCTTCTGGACCCAGTTTGTACGGCCGTTTGCACACATGCTCAGTACCTGGTTTAGGCTCAATTACGAACTCAACTACTCGGTGCGGAGGCATTCCTGGTAGTTCTTCCAGAAAAACATCTTCATATTCACAGACCACTAGGACTTGCAAAATTGGAGAGATCTGACCCTTCTCATTCAAAGAAAACAGACGAACCGTGTCATCACGCGCTGCGAAGATAATCATGTCCTCTGAAGAATGAGTTAGCTTCACTTCTTTAGCTTCACAATAAATAGATGCCTTGTTCATAGCCAACCAATCCATCCCAAGGATCAAATCAATGTCGGAGTTACCAAGGACAATAGGAGAGGTCAGAAAAGCATAATTACCCATCTTGACAGTGACATTAGGAACTACCAAACTAGAACTCATATGCTTCCCGGGGAAACGACTTCCAAACGGCTTAGACAACTGCTCCTGACGCAGATTATGCTTGGATGCAAATGGATATGATATGAAGCAATGCGAAGCACCAGAATCAAATAAAACCTTAGCTAGAATATCATTAACTGAAAGATTACCCATAATCACGTCTGAGGAGTTTTCTGCTTAGCTGCATTCACCATATTGACTCTCGCAGACCTGGGGTTGAACTTTACTATAACATTGCTTGGAGGTTTGCTTGGAGGAGGAGGCGGAAGACGCAGCTGAGAGGTGCACTTGTTGGCATAGTGATCCTTCTGCCCACACTTGTGACAAGTAACATCTGCCGGCCGACGGAACTGTGCCTCAGGATTCCCTTGCTTCTGCTGCTGAAACCTCTGCTGGAAAGCTGGGTTGGGTGGGTGGGAAGAACCACGACCACCTGCTTGCTTAAACTGCTGCGTGTGCCGAGGAGGAGGAGGAGACACCCAATATTTCTGTTTCTTCTGAACCACCTGAGTTGAGGAAGATGAGCTGGAATCTCTGAAATGCTTCTTCGATTTCTCCACCCTAAGCAAAGCTGCCTCAGCCGTGAGAGCCAAGTTGTAGAACTTATCAAACTCATCAGGATTGTGCATGGTGAGAGCTAGCTGCAAATCCTCTTTCAGACCACCTCTGAACTGATAGATCTTGCTCTTCTGATGTGGAATGTCCTGCAAGGCATATCGGGCTAGCTCGTGGAACTCGACGTTGTACTTGTACATGGAGGAACCACCTTGCTTCAAGCGCCTGAACTTCTCACACATTTCTTCCACGGAGCTAGACGGGATATAGTGGGACCTGAAATCTCTGCAGAACTCATCCCAAGTGATCACTCTGGCACCCCTCGAGTCCTTCAACTGCTGCGACCAAACTGCCGCCTGCCCCTTGAGCTGGAATGTTGCAAACTTGACGAAGTCCTCTGAACAGACATTGCTGCACTCAAAGTGCTCATTCATGTCCCTAATCCAGTCCTCGGCGTCAAACGGCTGATCACACGACGTGAAGGTCTTCGGATGGTTTGCCAAGAATTGACTCAGAGTAGCAAACTGATTATCACCATGGTTGAAATTGCCCTGCTGCTGATTAGTCCTCTCTTGCAACAGCTGGATCAGCATCTGAATGTTAGCATTAGTTACAGCCATCACCGCTTGCCAAGCCTGTGCAGGAGCAGGCGACAGCGGAGGATGTGGTGGAGGGGGTGGTGGTGACATCTCAGCACCCTCACGACCCGGATTCTGACGAGTTGGTGGAGCCATCCTGAAGACGGACAACACATTAGCCCAGATAAAAGTATTGAAGGTAAAGCTGAATCAAAAGGCAGGAATATCTGAACAGGAATATTAGCAATTGCACTCGAACAAATAGTAAGAATGCTTCCTCAAAGTGAGTGTCGACAAAATTTGATTAAAGACCACTTGCAAACCAAGTATGAGCTCGAACTGCTCGGAACAAACGTATGATCGAGATTACATCCGATATCTTTGTGGATATGATCGCACGGGCTCGAATTTACAGTAGCCATCCTGTGCAAGGTAGTGCACACGACTTACGAAGCATCCCCGAGTCGTAGCAAGCTACACAGACTCTTTAAGACACATCGAGAACCGCTATAAGACGACCGTGAACAAACGTACCCACTGAATGTTGAATCCCAACCTCACATCATGCATCTGCAGGAAGATTGCCCTATAAGTCACTACTTGATATCCCACCTATGAATTCCTGAAATATCTGGTCATGCAATCTGGTATACGGATACAAGGAGTAATATTTCACACAACTCCTATACTAACTCGTCATGTGTATTGCATCCGTCAACACATAACCAGAATCTCGGACCTTCATCTACTACATACCCTCGTGAACACAATGATACAAAGTATGGCACTACTCCCGAACAATCTGCACCAGTACTGGGGACATCGGGGTTATCTCGCCACTACTAGTATTGAAGCAATTAAGAACATCCTTCGTCCTGAGATACTAAGAAATCTGAATGATGGCAATGTGCACAAGAATCCCCTGGAGCTCAACTCCCCGGAAGAAATCAAGTCAGACAGGAGGCACCAAGATAGAACCCCGTCACATCGATATCATATAGATTTCAAAATACCCGCGTGATCCTAATTTTTTTTGAGCGAGAAGAGGAGTAGAATTAAGATTTCCTAAGTCGAGAACCTCACGAGAGCATGGAAGAGTAGAAAAAAGAAACCTACTCTCTGATATAACTAAGACTCAAAACATTTTACTAGACTCAACTCGGCCAAGTTCGATCACACGAAGGCTCCTATGATCGTAAGGCTCTGATTACCAACTTGTAACGACTAAGATGCGGCCCTTTCCTATTTTGGGGGCGATGCCCCAAAAGGGAAAGAGGCGCATCTAAGCGTTTCGCAAGCGAGATAATCTTAGCAAATACATAAACGAAGAATGACATATAGGGAATACATTTGCCATCTGACATAGTATAGTATAAGGTTTACATCCACACAATTATTCAGACAAGTTAGTCCCGCTACGAACTACATGAAACAAGGAAAAGACTATGATATCTCGCATACTGGCCCATGATCATGACCACGGCCTCAGTCCTCCGGGTAGTTCACGTACAGGCGGTCGTTCTCCTCATCATACTGCCATGCTAACTGCATGCCATCTGGATCTCCTGCGTCGGGCGTACCTGTACCTGTTGGGGTGTTGTAGTAAACTGTGAGCCATGGGGACTCAGCAATCGGATGACCTTGGTACCGAAACTAGTCAAGTTATTAGGTGAGGAAGGTTCAGTGTTTAGGTTGCAGCATCCTAAGTCTATATGGTGGCTAACTTACGAAGATCAGAGTTATTGATATGGTGGTCTACGCGAGCGGTCGAAGACTAGGTGATCACTAAGTGATCCTGAACACCTACTTACGTCAAACATAACCCCACCATGTTCCCAATCGAAGAGAGGTCTTCAAAGGAGACAGTCACGGTTACGAAATGGTTGACATTTTATTAGAGTTAATTCAAGATATCTATAACCGGATGTTTAACAAATTATCCATGTTTGCCACATAACCGTGGGCACGGCTTTCCGAAAGATTAAACCCTGCAGGGGTGCACCACTAGTCCATCACAAACTGTCACGGGCCGCAAAGTAATCCTCTATCACGAATCTCGTGATCTCATCGGATTCCTTAGAGGAAAACCTCAACTTTGAGGAGACCCAAAGTTTCACCAGGATTCCTATACGCAAGATATATCGCTAAGGTAAGACGAACCTAGGAGGACCTCCCGTCGTGTCGACGACCCCGATAAGAGCCGCGTATCTCAGTCTCAGGACACGACGGATGGAAAAGCCTACAGGAACCAAACCTCAAGTATCCCTGTGGTGGCCCCGCAGTCTGCCCAATTTGGACCAACACTCATGAGGAGCACTTGCCCGGCTTGTTGATTAAATCCTTGGGGTAGCTATTCCCAATGCAAATTATTATTAGGTGATTAGCAAATTAAAACCAATGTTGGGTCCTGCCGGACAAGTCTTAACACTACACGATTTATCAAGAGGGTCCCCATAACAACCCCGAACGTGTTAGGACCGATCAGTTATGGAAACAAACACCGGTAGCCGAAACTAAGGCGACAATAACGGAACAAATCACCCGGCAAAAGGCCAGGCCTTCCGTCATTTACCAAGTATATAGGTGCATTAATTAGATAGCAGTTTAAACATAATGATATCAAAATTACTCATGTTATCACATGAGAGAGTTGGAACCTGCAACTAGCAAGCTATATATTAGAAGCTGAGCAAGCCTACTTAGCCAAACAACATTAGCTAGGAGGGGAAGGTGTTTGGGTTTCATGGCAATGACATGTGGCATTTTATCAAGTGGTAGGCAGCGAGCATATATTGAAGGAAACATGATTCTAAGCATAACAAAGCTAGATACGGTATCAAGGTCACGGTCATCTTGCCTGTGATGTCTTCAGCTTGGAACTGCTCTTGATCGTCCCGCACGTACTCTCCAGAATCCACGTACTCGCTCTCTGATCCCGATGCTACCCAAGATAAACATAACAGCCAATGAACACCAACACAACATGATGCAACAAACAATATGATGCATGAGATGAGAAGGAAGCATGCCTCACTATTCTACTCACTTGCATATCCATGCGATGAGAAGATAAACTTCTGGACATAACTTCACACTAATCTATCTTGACATGCATGAGGATGGCATGAACAAGTGCATCACGAGAAAATGATGCAAAAACATATAAAGAACGGAGCTACGGATCATCCGGAAACTACGAAACAAGATATGGAGTCCTACGGTTCAAATCCACCACAAGCACACTCCAATGGCACTCTTCTGGTGTTCCCACGTTGCCACATGATCAAACAAACAAATATAAGTGTGGTGGTGCAAATAAACACACCACACCATCAACAATGCCCACACAAGCTTCAAAACAACTAAGACATGCAATCTGTCCTAAACAGCATCGTAACAGTTTGTCTACAACATTAAAAGTACCTACATCCACCCAAATGAGCCAAACAAGATATGTGGCAAAAGCCATTCAAAATCTCTAAAAGCCTAAGCAAGAAGCTACTCCAAAGGCATCACATATGAGAAGATCTATGGACATAAACTTGGACAAAAATAACAGATTCTGGTACTTTGTGAAAATCTCATATTTGCACCAGCTGCTTATGCTCTGAAGCATTTTGGCAGCCTCCAAAATGATATCTACAGGAAGTGAAAGAGCATGAATTTTAACAGAGAGCTGGACAAACACAAAAGCTCTCAAATCTTAGTTTGTTGCATGGGCTGATTCCCAACACATGAGCTTGTGCAAACAAAACAACAAGGGAAGAAAATAACAGCAGATTCTCAGACTTAGTGAAAATCACAAATTTTCACAAAACTGTCAATTTCAGCCAAGTGTCAACTTTGACAAGGCACAACAAGTTCATACAAACTCCTATGTACAAAACAAAGACTCCATGTTGTAGAGGGGTTCACCCACTACTCCCACATCAAGGATTCATCCTCATAGGACCAACACACCACACCATGAACAACAACAACATCACAAGAAATGGCATGAATGCAATGAATGGTATGATGCAAAGGAGAAGACATGAAATGCCCACATGAAATGACAACTCTCATAGCATGACCACATGGATCCAAACATAAAAGGGTTTCCAAATATGGCAAGGTTACACTTGGGGCATTACAACTATGGAGGTAGATCAAAACACTTAATAGAAGTTTCAATGAAATACATGCCTTGACAACTTTTTCAAGGAGTTCAAAATAGATCAGCAAAGAAGGAGTTCTTGGCTGTGTTGTAAGGTGTTAATTTGAGTAAGACTCAAAGCCCGACCACGGCAGAAGAAAGAGAAAGGACGAAGGTCGGCTCCTATGCCTTAGCCATAGACTCTAAAGTATGCCATGTTGTGTGTCGCACCTGATGTGTGCCTTGCCACAAGTCTGTTAAGAGGTACAAAGAGTGATACAAGATTGAATCACTGAACAACGGTCAAAGTTATCCTTAGTAACTAATGGACTAAGAAATATTTCTCGATTATCGAGGTGGTTAAAGAGTTCGTCGTAAAGGGTCACATTGATGCAAGCTTTGACACTAATCCGAATAACTCCGAGTAGTGAAACGGATTCGTATAGTACAGTAGATATTTGGAGTATTTCCGAATAGCACATAGTAGCATCATCTATAAGATGATATAAAGATTTGTAAAGCACACACGGATCTGAAAGATTCAGAACCGTTGACTAAAACCTCTCTCACGGGAAAGGTGTGATCGAACACAAAAACTGTAAGGGTGTTGGATTCGTTAGAATCACATGATGATGTGAACTAGATTACTGACTCTAGTGCAAGTGGGAGACTGTTCGAAATATGCCCTAGAGGCAATAATAAATTAGTTATTATTATATTTCCTTGTTCATATTAATCGTTTATTATCCATGCTAGAATTGTATTGATTGGAAACTTAAATACATGTGTGGATACATAGACAACACACTGTCCCTAGTGAGCCTCCAGTTGACTAGTTCGTTGATCAAAGATGGTCAAGGTTTCCTGGCCATAGGCAAGTGTTGTCACTTGATAACGGGATCACATCATTAGGAGAATCATGTGATGGACAAGACCCAAACTATGAACGTACCATATTGATCGTGTCTTTTTATTGCTATTGTTTTCTGCGTGTCAAGTATTTGTTCCTATGACCATGAGATCATATAACTCACTGGCACCGGAGGAATACATTGTGTGCATCAAATGTCGCAACGTAACTGGGTGACTATAAAGGTGCTCTACAGGTATCTCCGAAGGTGTCCATTGAGTTAGTATTGATCAAGACTGGGATTTTTCACTCTGTGTGACGGAGAGGTATCTCCGGGCCCACTCGGTAATACAACATCACACACAAGCCTTGCAAGCAATGTGACTAAGTGTAAGTCACGGGATCTTGTATTACGGAACAAGTAAAGAGACTTGGCGGTAACGAGATTGAAATAGGTATGCGGATACCGACGATCGAATGTCGGGCAAGTAACATACCGAAAGACAAAGGGAATGACATACGAGATTATATGAATCCTTGACACTGAGGTTCAACCGATAAGATCTTCGGAACATATGTAGGATCCAATATGAGCATCCAGGTCCCGGTATTGGATATTGACCGATGAGTTCCTCGGGGCATGTCTACATAGTTGTCGAACCCGCAGGGTGTGCACACTTAAGGTTCGCCGATGTTTTAATATAGTTGAGTTATATGTGTGGTTACCAAATGTTGTTCGGAGTCCCGGATGAGATCACAGACCATCACGAGGGTTTCTGGAATGGTCCGGAGACAAAGATTGATATATAGGATGACTTCATTTGGTCACTGGAAGGTTTTCGGGCATTACCGGGATTGTACCGGGAGTGACGAATGGGTTCTGGATGTTCACCGGGAGGGGGGCAACCCACCCGGGGGAAGCCCAATGGCCCTAGGGGTGGTGCACCAGCCCTTAGTGGGCTGGTGGGACAGACCAAGAGGGCCTTGGCGCCAAGGAAAAAACCAAAGAAAAAGGAAAAACAGAGAGGTGGGAAGGAAGAGAAGGACTCCACTTTCCAATCCTAATTGGAGTAGGACTCCTCCTCTCCCTTGGTCGGTGCACCCTTGAGGGCTTGGCCCTCAAGGAAAGCCTCCTCCCCTCCCTCCTATATATAGTGGTGATTTAGAGCTGATTTGAGACAACTTTTGCCACGTGCAACTCAACCCTAGACCACATAGTTCTACCTCTAGATCATATTTCTGCGGAGCTCGGGGGGAGCCCTGCAGGAGTAGATCGTCACCACCACCGGAGTTGTGGCACCCCGAAAGAGGGCCGACACACGCCCGTCCCCAGGATAAGACCGAACACACACCATAGACATGATACAACAATTCCAGGCAAAAATGGCTTTATTAATATAATGGAGTAGTACAATATTGTTGCTTACAACAATATTACATGGCTCCAAATCTAACTAATGGCAACCAAGATCTTGATACAGCGGCAACGACGTCCCTGGCTGGGCTCCATAACTCGCAGGACTGGCTGGGCTACGATCTAGCACGACGAGGCTTCTCCTGCAATTGGCCACGTGCAAGGCCAAGTGAGTACTTTGAATGTACTCGCAAGGCAACCAAATACATAGCATCCAAACAGCAGATAACAAAGCAAGCATACTAAATAGCTATTCTAAGCATGGCATGGAATTAACAGGAAAAATAATATGAATCAAGTATAGCATGTCATGGACCAAACATATAATCTACCTAACTAACAAGGCAAAGATCACAACAAGTGCTTAAACAACTTACTATTACTAAATATCAACTTACTCTCTTCCGTGTTGTCCCACAACCCTCGTCATACTCATTATCTAATTTTTGAACGGATCCAAATCCCATTACATGGTCATCAGACCATTCATCATATAGCCTTCTCTTGACCAACACATCATGTTATCAACATCGTCTGATATTCACACGAGATGAGTTCTTCCATCATTACTAACATTGATATGGTTGACCTATTACTGAGGTCTGGTCGGGCTGTCCATTACCGTGGGCTCGTCTATTCGAATAGGTTTGACACTCTGCACAGGTTGCACACTTTACCCACACTATGGAGTACTGACCTCGTGATCCCATTCGGGTGGACAAACATTACTCCAACGGGACTTGCCTGACCCGTGACTCTCTCATCGTACCCCCGACAATCACTCCCCCGCGGAGTATTGCCCTGGGTGGCCTTGTGTCCTCATGACACCTTCCACCGTCGTGGCCAAACTAAACTGTCCCAACTAGGGACAGGCCCAACTCATCTCAACTGGGCTCACAGGGTTATCACCGCCTACCTGATCAGGGTAGCACACATGCATAACCCTCCCTCTTTGGAGGTACTGGTGAAAGATCACGCGGACAACCCAAGTCACGACCTTCCCATACTGGCAAGATGTGGTTGTACGATTATGGCCGGAGATGTGACTCATGATCAACCAACTAGGAATCTTATCCTGAATATTATGTCTGTCATAGCTGACGCTACGATGTCACGGCAATCCAATAATTAATAAGATCAAACCACTACTGTTAAACCATATTCATAATTAGTTGGATGAAACACAAAATAATCATAGATAGTAATCTCAACAGTATAATGTAAATGGAAAACTATTACTTTTATAGATTCTAGCTATATGGTAGACCTTCGGAACCCTATCACAATCGGCAAATAAATCAGTAGCCACCAGAATGGTCGTTACAACACGGATCTGGGACGATACCGGAATAACTCAACCCCGACTCAAGACGGCTGGAAAGCTGCTCAGAGCATGAGACGGTGTTGATAAGAAGAATGTAGCAGTTCCCTAAGACGACCGAAGAACAGCTCAGAGCATAGGGTCACCGCCACGGAAAGAAATTCAACAGTTGCCCGCGACGGCCGAAAAGCAGCGCAAAACACGGGACAGCTGCTGACAAAAGAAATATAAAATTGGCATCCACCCCAGACGGGCGGAAACAACTCACACTCAGGCATGGTGCCATTATTGAATAAAATGCGAGCAAGGGTTGTTGGGGAACGTCGCAAGGGAAACAAAAATTTTCCTACGCGCACGAAGACCTATCATGGTGATGTCCATCTACGAGAGGGGATGAGTGATCTACGTACCCTTGTAGATCGTACAGCAGAAGCGATAAGAGATCGCGGTTGATGTAGTGGAACGTCCTCACGTCCCTCGATCCGCCCCGCGAACAATCCCGCGATCAGTCCCACGATATAGTACCGAACGGACGGCACCTCCGCGTTTAGCACAAGTACAGCTCGACGATGATCTCGGCCTTCTTGATCCAGCAAGAGAGACGGAGAGGTAGAAGAGTTCTCCGGAAGCGTGACGGTGCTCCGGAGGTTGGTGATGATCTTGTCTCAGCAGGGCTCCGCCCGAGCTCCGCAGAAACGCGATCTAGAGGAAAAACTATGGAGGTATGTGGTCGGGCAGCCGTGAGAAAGTCATCTCAAATCTGCCCTAAAAGCCCCATATATATAGGAGGAGGCAGGGGGACCTTGCCTTGGGGTCCAAGGGAACCCCAAGGGGTCGGCCGAGCTAGGGGGGAGGACTCTCCCCCCCCCCCAAACCGAGTCCTACTTGGTTTGGTGGGAGGGAGTCCTTCCCCCTTCCCACTTCTTCCATTTTTTTTTCTTTCTTCCTTTGATTTTTCTTCCTTGGCGCATAGGACTTGGTGGGCTGTCCCACCAGCCCACTAAGGGCTGGTGTGACCCCCACAAATACCTATGGGCTTCCCCGAAGTGGGTTGCCCCCCTCCGGTGAACTCCCGGAACCCATTCGTCATTCCCGGTACATTCCCGGTAACTCCGAAAAACCTTCCGGTAATCAAATGAGGTCATCCTATATATCAATCTTCGTTTCCGGACCATTCCGGAAACCCTCGTGACGTCCGTGATCTCATCCGGGACTCCGAACAACATTCGGTAACCAACCATATAACTCAAATACGCATAAAACAACATCGAACCTTAAGTGTGCAGACCCTGCGGGTTCGAGAACTATGTAGACATGACCCGAGAGACTCCTCGGTCAATATCCAATAGCGGGACCTGGATGCCCATATTGGATCCTACATATTCTACGAAGATCTTATCGTTTGAACCTCAGTGCCAAGGATTCATATAATCCCGTATGTCATTCCCTTTGTCCTTCGGTATGTTACTTGCCCGAGATTCGATCGTCAGTATCCGTATACCTATTTCAACCTCGTTTACCGGCAAGTCTCTTTACTCGTTCCGTAATACAAGATCCCGCAACTTACACTAAGTTACATTGCTTGCAAGGCTTGTGTGTGATGTTGTATTACCGAGTGGGCCCCGAGATACCTCTCCGTCACACGGAGTGACAAATCCCAGTATTGATCCATACTAACCCAACTAACACCTTCGGAGATACCTGTAGAGCATCTTTATAGTCACCCAGTTACGTTGCGACGTTTGATACACACAAAGCATTCCTCCGGTGTCAGTGAGTTATATGATCTCATGGTCATAGGAATAAATACTTGACACGCAGAAAACAGTAGCAACAAAATGACACGATCAACATGCTACGTCTATTAGTTTGGGTCTAGTCCATCACATGATTCTCCCAATGATGTGATCCCGTTATCAAGTGACAACACTTGCCTATGGCCAGGAAACCTTGACCATCTTTGATCAACGAGCTAGTCAACTAGAGGCTTACTAGGGACAGTGTTTTGTCTATGTATCCACACAAGTATTGTGTTTCCAATCAATACAATTATAGCATGGATAATAAACGATTATCACGAACTAAGAAATATAATAATAACTAATTTATTATTGCCTCTAGGGCATATTTCCAACAGTCTCCCACTTGCACTAGAGTCAATAATCTAGTTCACATCACCATGTGATTCCAATGAATCCAACACCCATATGGGGTCTGATCACGTCTTGCTCGTGAGAGAGGTTTTAGTCAACGGTTCTGAAACTTCCAGATCCGTGCGTTCTTTACAAATCTTTATGTCATCTTATAGATGCTGCTACTACGTGCTATTCGGAAATGCTCCAAATATCTACTCTACTATACGAATCCGTTTCACTACTCATAGTTATTCGGATTAGTGTCAAAGCTTGCATCGACGTAACCTTTTACGACGAACTCTTTAACCACCTCCATAATCGAGAAAAATCCTTTAGTCCATTAGTTACTAAGGATAAATTTTGACCGCTGCTAGTGATTCAATCATGGATCACTCTCTGTACCTCTCAACATATTTTGAGTCAAGGCACATATCAGGTGCGGTACACAGCATGGCATACTTTAGATTCTACGGCTAAGGCATAGAAGACGACCTTCGTCTATTCTCTTTATTCTGCCGTGGTCGGGTTTTGAGTCTTACTCAAATTCACACCTTACAACGCAACCAAGAACTCCTTCTTTGCTGATCTATTTTGAACTCCTTCAAAAACTTGTCAAGGCATGCATCTTGTTGAAACTTCCATTAAGCGCTTTTGATCTATCTCCATAGATCTTTGATGCTCAACGTTCAAGTAGCTCAATCCAGGTATTCCTTTGAAAACTCCTTTCAAACAACCTTGTATGCTTTACAGAAATTCTACATTACTTCTGATCCACAATATGTCAACCACATATACTTATCAGAAATTCTATAGTGCTCCCACTCACTTCTTTGGAAATACAAGTTTCTCATAAACCTTGTACAAACCCAAAATCTTTGATCATCTCATCAAAGTGCTTATTCCAACTCCGAGATGCTTGCACCAGTCCATTGAAGGATCGCTGGAGTTTGCATACTTGTTAGTATCCTTAGGATCGACAAAACCTCATGGTTGTATCTCATACAATGTTTGCTCAAGGAAACCGTCGAGGAAACAATGTTTTTGACATCCTACGTGCAATATTTCATAAATAATGCAGCAACTACTAACATAATTCCAACAGACCTTTAGCATCGCTACGAGTGAGAAAGTCTCATCATAGTCAACTGTTTGATCTTGTCGAAAACATCTTTGCGACAAGTCGAGCTTTTCTTAATAGTGACTTATCACCATCATTGTCTGTCTTCTTTTAAAGATCCATTTTTACTCAATAGTCCTATGACCATCAAGTTGTTCTACCAAAGTCTACACTTTGTTTTCACACATGGATCCTCTCTCGGATTTCATGGCTTGCAGCCATTTGTCGGAATCTGGGCCTACCATTGCTTTCTCCATAACTCGTAAGTTCACTGTTGCTCAACAACATGACCTCCAAGACAGGGTTACCGTACTACTCTGCAGCAGTACGCGACCTTGTCGACCTACGAGGTTTGTAGTAACTTGATTCGAAGCTCAATGATCACCATCATCAGCTTCCACTTCAATTGGTGTAGGCGCCACAGGAACAACTTCCTACGCCCTGCTACACACTGGTTGAAGTGATGGTTCAATAACCTCATCAAGTTCTACTACCCTCCCACTCAATTCTTTCGAGAGAAACCTTTCCTCGAGAAAGGATCCGTTTCTAGAAACAAACACTTTGCTTTCGGATCTGAGATAGGAGATGTACCCAACTGTTTTGGATATCCTATGAAGATGCATTTATCCGCTTTGGGTTCGAGCTTATCAGGCTGAAACTTTTTCACATAAGTGTCGAAGCCCCAAACTTTCAAGAAACGACAGTTTAGATTTCTCTAAACCTCAGTCTATACTGTGTCATCTCAACGGAAATACGCGGTGCCCTATTTAAAGTGAATGCGGTTGTCTCTAATGCATAACCCATATACGATAGTGGTAATTCGATAAGAGACATCACAGCATGCACCATACTAAATAGTGCGTGGCTATGACGTTCAGACACATCATCACACTATGATGTTCCAGGTGGCATGAACTGTGAAACAATTTCCACATTGTCTTAACTGTGTACCAAAAACTCGTAACTCAGATATTCATTTCTATGATCATATCGTAGACAGTTCATCCTCTTGTTACGACGAACTTCACTCTGAAACGGAATTGAACTTTTCAGTATTTCAGACTTGTGGTTCATTAAGTAAATACTCCTGTATCTACTCAAGTCGTCAGTGAAGTAAGAACATAATGATATCCACTGCGTGCCTCAGCACTCATTGGACTGCATACATCAAAATGTATCACTTCCAACAAGTTACTATCTTGTTTCATCTCAATGAAAACAAGGCCTTGCTCATGTGGTATGATTTGCATGTCACTAGTGATTCGCAATCAGGTGAGTAAAGATCCATCAGCATGGACCCTCTTCATGCAATTTATACTAACATGACTCAAGCGGCAGTGCCACAAGTAAGTGGTACTATCATCATTAACTCGTATCTTTTGGCACCAATGTGTAACACTACAATCGAGATTCAATAAACCATTGAAGGTGATTATTCAAGTAAATAGAGTAACCATTATTCTCTTCGAATGAATAATTGTATTTGCAATAAACACGATCCAATCATGTTCATGCCTAACGTAAGCACCAAATAAAAATTATTTAGGTTCAGCACCAATCCCGATGGTAGAGGGAGCGTGCGACGTTTGATCATATCAACCTTGTAAACACTTCCAACACGTATCGTCACCTCGCCTTTAGCTAGTCTCCGTTTATGTCGTAGCTTTCATTTCACGTTATTAATCACTTAGCAACCGAACCGGTATCCAATACCCTTGTGCTACTAGGAGTACTAGTAAAGTACACATCAACATTATGTATATCAAATATACTTCTCTCGACTTTTGCCAGCCTTCTTATCTACCAAGTATCTAGAGTTGCTCCGCCTCAGTGACTGTTCCCCTTATTACAGAAGCACTTAGTCTCAGGTTTGGGTTTAATCTTGGGTCTCTTCATTAGCACAGCAACTGTTTTGCCGTTTCACGAAGTATCCCTTCTAGCCCTTGCCTTTCTTGAAACTTAGTGGTTTTCCAAACCATCAACTATTGATGCTCCTTCTTGATTTCTACTCTCGCAGTGTCAAACGTCGCGAATCGCTCAAGGATCATTGTATCTATCCTTGATGTGTTATAGTTCATCACGAAGCTCTCAAAGCTTGGTGGCAGTGACTTTTGGAGAACCATCACTATCTCATCTGGAAGATTAGCTCCCACTTGATTCAAGTGATTGTCGTACTCAGACAATCTGAGCACATGCTCAACGATTGAGCTTTTCTCCTTTACTTTGTGGTCAAAGAATCTTGTTGGAGGTCTCGTACCTCTTAACAAGGGCACAAGCATGAAATCACAATTTCATCTCTTTAGAACATCACTTATGTTCCGTGACGTTTTAAAACGTTTTCGGTGCCTTGCTTCTAAGCCATTAAGTACTTTGCACTGAACTATCGTGTAGTCATCAGAAACGTGTATGTCGGATGTTCATAGCATCCATAGACGACGCTCGAGGTGCAGCACACCGAGTGGTGCATTAAGGACATAAGCCTTCTGTGCAGCAACGAGGACAATCCTCGGTTTTACAGACTCAGTCTGCAAAGTTTGCTACTATCAACTTTCAACTAAATTTTCTCTAGGAACATATAAAACAGTAGAGCTATAGCGCAAGCTACAATTCGCAAAGACCATTAGACTATGTTCATGACAATTATTTCAATTAAGCATATTACTTAAGAACTCCCACTCAAAAAGTACATCTCTCTAGTCATTTGAGTGGTACATGATCCAAATCCACTATCTCAAGTCCGATCATCACGTGAGTCGAGAATAGTTTCAGTGGTAAGCATCTCTATGCTAATCATATCAACTATAGAATTCATGCTCGACCTTTCGGTCTCATGTGTTCCGAGGCCATGTCTGCACATGCTAGGCTCGTCAAGCTTAACCCGAGTGTTCCGCGTGCGCAACTGTTTTGCACCCGTTGTATGTGAACGTTGAGTCTATCACACCCAATCATCACGTGGTGTCTCGAAACGATGAACTGTAGCAACGGTGCACAGTCGGGGAGAACACAATTTCGTCTTGAAATTTTAGTGAGAGATCACCTCATAATGCTACCGTCGTTCTAAGCAAAATAAGGTGCATAAAAGGATTAACATCACATGCAATTCATAAGTGACATGATATGGCCATCATCACGTGCTTCTTGATCTCCATCACCAAAGCACCGGCACGATCTTCTTGTCACCGGCGCCACACCATGTTCTCCATCATCATGATCTCCATCAACGTGTCGCCATCGGGGTTGTCGTGCTACTTATGCTATCACTACTAAAGCTACATCCTAGCAAAATAGTAAACGCATCTGCAAGCACATATGTTAGTATAAAGACAACCCTATGGCTCCTGCCGGTTGCCGTACCATCGACATGCAAGTCGATATTTCTATTACAACATGATCATCTCATACATCCAATATATCACATCACATCATTGGCCATATCACATCACATTCATACCCTGCAAAAACAAGTTAGACGTCCTCTAATTTTGTTGTTGCATGTTTTACGTGGTGACCAAGGGTATCTAGTAGGATCGCATCTTACTTACGCAAACACCACAACGGAGATATATGAGTTGCTATTTAACCTCATCCAAGGACCTCCTCGGTCAAATCCGATTCAACTAAAGTTGGAGAAACCGTCACTTGCCAGTCATCTTTGAGCAAAGGGGGTTACTCGTAACGATGAAACCAGTCTCTCGTAAGCGTACGAGTAATGTCGGTCCAAGCCGCTTCGATCCAACAATACCGCGGAATCAAGAAAAGACTAAGGAGGGCAGCAAAACGCACATCACCGCCCACAAAACCTTTTGTGTTCTACTCGAGAAGACATCTACGCATGAACCTAGCTCATGATGCCACTGTTGGGGAACGTCGCAAGGGAAACAAAAATTTTCCTACGCGCACGAAGACCTATCATGGTGATGTCCATCTACGAGAGGGGATGAGTGATCTACGTACCCTTGTAGATCGTACAGCAGAAGCGATAAGAGATCGCGGTTGATGTAGTGGAACGTCCTCACGTCCCTCGATCCGCCCCGCGAACAATCCCGCGATCAGTCCCACGATCTAGTACCGAACGGACGGCACCTCCGCGTTCAGCACACGTACAGCTCGACGATGATCTCGGCCTTCTTGATCCAGCAAGAGAGACGGAGAGGTAGAAGAGTTCTCCGGCAGCGTGACGGCGCTCCGGAGGTTGGTGATGATCTTGTCTCAGCAGGGCTCCGCCCGAGCTCCGCAGAAACGCGATCTAGAGGAAAAACTATGGAGGTATGTGGTCGGGCAGCCGTGAGAAAGTCATCTCAAATCTGCCCTAAAAGCCCCATATATATAGGAGGAGGCAGGGGGACCTTGCCTTGGGGTCCAAGGGAACCCCAAGGGGTCGGCCGAGCCAGGGGGGAGGACTCTCCCCCCCCCAAACCGAGTCCTACTTGGTTTGGTGGGAGGGAGTCCTTCCCCCTTCCCACTTCTTCCTTTTTTTTTCTTTCTTCCTTTGATTTTTCTTCCTTGGCGCATAGGACTTGGTGGGCTGTCCCACCATCCCACTAAGGGCTGGTGTGACCCCCACAAATACCTATGGGCTTCCCCGGAGTGGGTTGCCCCCCTCCGGTGAACTCCCGGAACCCATTCGTCATTCCCGGTACATTCCCGGTAACTCCGAAAAACCTTCCGGTAATCAAATGAGGTCATCCTATATATCAATCTTCGTTTCCGGACCATTCCGGAAACCCTCGTGACGTCCGTGATCTCATCCGGGACTCCGAACAACATTCAGTAACCAACCATATAACTCAAATACGCATAAAACAACGTCGAACCTTAAGTGTCCAGACCCTGCGGGTTCGAGAACTATGTAGACATGACCCGAGAGACTCCTCGGTCAATATCCAATAGCGGGACCTGGATGCCCATATTGGATCCTACATATTCTACGAAGATCTTATCGTTTGAACCTCAGTGCCAAGGATTCATATAATCCCGTATGTCATTCCCTTTGTCCTTCGGTATGTTACTTGCCCGAGATTCGATCGTCAGTATCCGTATACCTATTTCAACCTCGTTTACCGGCAAGTCTCTTTACTCGTTCCGTAATACAAGATCCCGCAACTTACACTAAGTTACATTGCTTGCAAGGCTTGTGTGTGATGTTGTATTACCGAGTGGGCCCCGAGATACCTCTCCGTCACACGGAGTGACAAATCCCAGTCTTGATCCATACTAACCCAACTAACACCTTCGAAGATACCTGTAGAGCATCTTTATAGTCACCCAGTTACGTTGCGACGTTTGATACACACAAAGCATTCCTCCGGTGTCAGTGAGTTATATGATCTCATGGTCATAGGAATAAATACTTGACACGCAGAAAACAGTAGCAACAAAATGACACGATCAACATGCTACGTCTATTAGTTTGGGTCTAGTCCATCACATGATTCTCCCAATGATGTGATCCCGTTATCAAGTGACAACACTTGCCTATGGCCAGGAAACCTTGACCATCTTTGATCAACGAGCTAGTCAACTAGAGGCTTACTAGGGACAGTGTTTTGTCTATGTATCCACACAAGTATTGTGTTTCCAATCAATACAATTATAGCATGGATAATAAACGATTATCACGAACTAAGAAATATAATAATAACTAATTTATTATTGCCTCTAGGGCATATTTCCAACAAGGGTTCGTCAGAGTCTCACACAGCACATCACTATACTCTGGGACATAAGCATTATAAATTTAATATGTAAGAGCATCAATGTTTGAGGGCATATCTTAGATGAAAAGTAATACTAGCAACTATCACTAATGTCATCACAGTTATATGCAAAGTGCAGGTTAACAGGTGATACAGATAAACACACAAACTGCAAGCAAATATCACGCAGGTCCGGAGCTCGTGGTAAGAGGTTGGCTTGGCTGAGGGTCGATGAATACACACGGAAGGAGCGCAATACAACACCAGAAGGATTTCCCGGAGAGGGTTCTCTCTCGAAGGGCTCGATCGGAGGGCAAGGGCAAAACAGTCATTTCTACTGTGCAAGCATAATATGAAAATCATATTATCGAGACGGGCTCGACGAGACGAGGACGTGGGCGCTGGTTTTACCTCAATCGGAGCTACGAGCGAAAAGTTATGGCCGTTCGTTGTTTAGGCAGAAAACAAATAAAAACTTATTCATTTTCGGTATAAACGAGTGAACGTTCACAACTTAGGCGGTTCGGCCGTTGGGATTTAAAAGAGAAGGCGCCTTTCGGGGAATACGCTTTCACCGAGTAGAAAGTGCATCCCAGGGAAGGCGCTTCCAATTAAACTGCGCGGGCCCGGGGGGGTTAACCTCCCTCTCTCTTACGGGTGGGCTGGCCTTATCCACTCCCTCCCTCTCTCACTGACGGGCGGGGCCTGCCCCTTATCTCTCTCCTTCCTCTCTCTCTCCTGTCCGTCTCCTTCTTCTTCCTTCAAACCGGAGCAGGGGAGGCTCGGCGGGCCGACGCAGACGGTGACCAGCTGCTCCCGGGGTCTAGCCGACGAGTGCAGAGGGGCCGGTGCTCCATGCCGCGCCCGAGGGTGGCCGCGGGCTCGCCTGGGGCGGTCTGCAGTGCCGTGGCCATTGGCCGAGGCACGCCGGCTCGCGGGCGTCGGGGAGCTCATGGACAGAGGCCGCCAGAGGAGGGGTGAAGGCGTGGGGGAGGTCTCCCAGAGCACGGTGAAGCTACTGATGGAGGCAGGGTGGCGAGAGGAGCTCCGGCTCGTCCCAATTTAAGCGGCGGCCGAGGATGATCGAGGCGGCAATGGGGAACAAGGAGGGCTCGGGGAGCTTGAGTGAGGGCTTGGGGCTTGCTGGGACTTGCTGCTCGACAGGAGGGGTCGGGAAACGCCATTTATAGCAGAGGGAAGGAGCTCTCGCGACGCCGGGAGAAGCTCCGAGATTCCATGGTGGGATTCCAATGGCAGACACGTCCAGGAGCAAGGATACGAGGGGGAGAGGGTTCTAGAGGGCATACGTGCGCCAGGGGAACCTCCTTGACACTCCTGGACAGGCTGGAGATGTGCTCCCGTTGCCTCAATGCACATAGCTTAGTTTTGGCACTCTATGCCCATGGTCACCACGTTGCCATGGCCTTGCCATGTCCCTCAAACTGTCAAACCATGTCTAGGGTGTTCTCCAAGCAATCCTGAGCTAAACTGACCAATCAAACTCCATGGTACAGCTCTGGTGTGAAATAACCAAGGTCAAAAAGTCTCCAACAGCAAGGTGTTTGTGTTGTGGTGTGGCCACCACAGTGCACCTCTTTGCATGATATTTGGCTGAGGTTGACCATTCACTAAGGTCACTATCCTTGCCAAAATTCAGCACAATCCATAAAGTCTAAGGGGCTCTTCCTTTATAACTTGGCACACTGACCAGAAATAAAGAAGATGATGCTGGGGTTAATTGGATAGATGGAAATGGCTGAAATTTGGAGGAGACTCATGATTTAGATATGTGAAGTCACTGTAAAAGTTTCATAGCATTTGCACAAATATAAATGGTACTTCCTTCACAGTGCTCCAATCTGGATAGAATCTTAAATAGTTTACTGAGGAAGAATGGATTGATGGAATGGGCTAAATTTTGGCGGACAAGGATGATTTATCATAATGAACCACTCTGCAAAATTTCAGCTCAAGGGAAACAAGGAATCAAGCACTTCCTTTGCAAACAAAAAATCAGGACAGAATCTGTAAAGGGATGATGTGCTCAATGTTTGAATTGGGGTACTTGATATTTGGATGGAAATGATGAATATATGGATAAGATAAGCTTCAAAAATTATTTGGGATTTTCCTAGCTACCAAAATGGTAGTTCCTTTGGAAAGGCCCCAAAATGGAATATTGGCTTTAAATAGGAAAGAGGCATTTTTCCCTACTCAGTGATGGCCAATATTTTATGAGAGCTTCATATGATCACAAAGAATATCTCCACAAGTTTTCATGACCTTGGGAGATGGATAGATATTTTCTTGGATTTAACTCCTGAGAAGGACAGAAACAATAATTAATTCTAGAAGAGAAATATTGCATATGACTTGGCAATATTTTTGCACATCTAGGGTCTATGAGGGAATAATGATCTCTGGGAATAATTGGAGAATCAACAAAGCAAGGGAAATGATGGCTCCTTTGTAAACACAAAGGCAGGATTCCCAGTTCCAATATGTCGGAGCTAGGGTTTCAAAGGGGTTTGGGGTATGGGAGAAGCACGGAGAGGCTGGGTTCACCTGGTCATTTGCCAAATTCCAGAGGAAAAATCTGGGAGAGAAAAGCTAGGAAGGAATAACAACACAAAAATCGATAATCCCGATTTTTGGGGTGTTACAAACGCTCTCACGCTACCGGAGAACTCATCTAATTATCCGTCTTGCTTGCTGTATCAAGAAGGCCGAGATCATCGTCGAGCTGTATGTGTACCGAACGCGGAGGTGTCGTCCATTCGGCACTAGATCGGAACGGATCGTGGGACGGTTCGTGGGGCGGATCGAGGGACGTGAGGATGTTACACTACATCAACCACATTTCTTAACGCTTCCTGTTGTGCGATCTACAAGGGTACATAGATCCAAATCTCCACTCGTAGATGGTAATCACCATGATAGGTCTTCGTGTGTGTAGGAAAAGTTTTGTTTGCCATGCAACGTTACCCAACAATCAGCCGCCTCGCGAGCGTGACACGCATGCACTGGGCCCGTGCATAGTTGAGCCCCGTTTCCCACAACCTTATTTCTTCCTATCAACCAATCATCGTCTTCATGAATCCTCATCCCTCAGATTCCTTTCCTTTGTTTTCTCCGCCAAACCATGCGTCGATGATTTCTCCAGCGGCACGTCCTGTCCTCTCTTTTGTAGTAACCTCCATGGATGCGTGCTCGTACCTAACTCGGTGGCCTCGCCTCCCCCAAACAAAGGTGAGGAGAGGAGATGTGCTTCTTCCATTATGGGCTGATGGAGGCTGCTGCTTGGGCAGTGGGTGTTATGGCGAGCCATGGAGGAAATGTTGTGATCGAGCACCACCACATCATCACCGTCGGTGTTGCAACGCAACTCAAAGGTCGGAGGGAGGGGCTACTCACCGTCGGTGCTGGAACACAACACATAGGAGGAGGCTGGGCTACTCGCCGCCGGTGTTGCAACAAAGGCCAGAGGCGGTCGTCGTTCACGAACGGTGCTGCAAGGTAGCACACACGAGGAGGTTGGACAGCTCGCCATTGGTGTTGCTTTGGAGGTTTTGTCGCATCGCCGGAGTTGCAATGTAGCACCATCGGGGCTGCATTGAAGCGTTGCCGACTGTAATAATGAAGCTTCCCAGGAAGTGTTATCGGTGATGCGTTGATTTTTTGCCGTGCTTGGTGAGTTGGTGTTTCCGTGGAGCACCTCGCTAGTGCTCCTAGTCCCGCACATTGGTGCTGCAACAAAGCACTGTTGCCTCTTGAGCTTGCGTTGGTTTTTCCCTTGAATAGGAAAGGGTGATGCAGCATAGGAGCAGTAAGTATTTCCCTTAGTTTGAGAACCAAGGTATCAATCCAGTAGGAGAATCGCGTCAAGTCCAGAGTACCTGCGCAAACACAAAGAGCTTGCACCCAACGCTATAAAGGGGTTGTCAATCCCTTCAAGATTGATTGCAAAGTTAGATCTGAAGGCGGAAAGTGCAACGAAGTAAAAGAGTAAGGCTGAAAATATGGTGTGAAGTAGACCCGAGGGCCATAGTGTTCACTAGATGTATCTCTGAAGATAGCAAATATTATGGTGGGTGAACAAATTACTGTCGAGAAATTGATAGAACCGCGCAAAGTCATGACGATATCTAAGGCAATGATCATACATATAGGCATAACGTCCGAGACAAGTAGACCGACACTTTCTGCATCTACTACTATTACTCCACACATCGACCGCTATCCAGCATGCATCTAGTGTATTGAGTTCATGACGAATAGAGTAACGCCTTAAGCAAGATGACATGATGTAGAGGGATAAACTCAAACCAATGATGAAAACCCCATCTTTTTACCCTTGATGGCAACAACACGATACGTGCCTCGCTACCCCTTCTGTCACTTGGTGAGGTCACCGCACGGTATGAACCCAAAACCAAGCACTTCTCCCATTGCAAGAATAATAGATCAAGTTGGCGAAACAAAACCCACAACTCGAAGAGAATTACAAGGATATGAAATCATGCATATAAGAGATCAGAAGAAACTCAAATAAGATTCATACATAATCTGATCATAAATCCACAATTCATCGGATCTCGACAAACACACCGCAAAACAAGATTACATCGGATAAATCTCCATGAAGATCATGGAAAACTTTGTATTGAAGATCCAAGAGAGATAAGAAGCCATCTAACTACTAGCTATGGACTCAAAGGTCTGTGGTGAACTACTCACGCATCATCGGAGAGGTCATGGTGTTGATGAAAAAGCCCTCCGTATCCGAATCCCCCTCCGACAAGGCACCAGAACATGCGCCAGATGGTATCTTGCGGAGACTGAAGCTTGCGGCGGCGGAAAAGTATTTTCATGGATCTCTCACGCAGTTTTGGAATTTTTCTGAATTTATAGGCGGAAGCGGTAGGGCAGACATGCCACACGGGGCCCACAAGCCTGCTAGGCGCGGGGCCCCCTGGCCGCGCCTAGGGGGCTTGTGGGGTCCCCTGCCTTGGTTCTCAAGTCTGACGCGTATCTTCTGTTCCGGAAAAAATCTTTTCGGAAGTTTTATTCCATTTGGACACCTTTTAAAATCCTCCTCTGAAAAGGGTCAAAAACATAGAAAAAATAGGAACTCGCACTTGGCACTGAGTTAATAATTTAGTCCCAAAATAGATATAAAAGGCATACAGAACATCCAAAGTTTCACAAGATAATAGCATGGAACCATCAAAAATTATAGATACGTTGGAGACGTATCAGGCACCGTCAGCAATGCAATAGCCGTCGGTTGCTCTTGGAGCTGCGTTGCAGCACTCGCCGACGGCTCCGGACCTCGGGTGCCACGAAGGTCGCGGGACGGATGTGCCATGGCGGGTGATGCGTTGCTCGGGTATTGTGGAAAGAGATTAGAGGAGAGTAGGAAAACATGGGTTGCGACTGTGCTGAGATCGATCAGTCGCTAGTGCCACATTGGACGACTGTCTAGGTGGATAATTTATTTAACCAATCATGTGGCTGATTTAGATAAACTCCAATGGAGCGACCCAAATAGTCCGCCCGCGTTTGTTTGGGTCGGCATGGACAAAAGTGAAGGCCCAATGGGCCGACTCAAACCCAAAATTGTGCCTGAAATGCGTCGGCACGGACGCGACGCGCGCCTTCTCATGTTCGCGTCCGTTCACATGTGGCGTCCCGGCAAAGCCGACATTGTCTTTATTAACGACGACCGCCCACCATGGGCCCATGCGTCAGCGACCTAGGGGCTTCCTTTTGTAATTCGAGCATGCGGGGCGAGGGGGGTCATCCTCTTCCAGAAGTTGCCCCATCCCTATCTAGCCACCCTTGCTCTCCCCTAGTGGTAAACCCTAGCCACCGCCACCATGGGGTTCTTCTACGCGAAAGATAATGGCAAGTCCCCCGCCGTCCCTGTCCGCACGTCGGCGTCTTCCCATCCGCCTTGCCAGCGGGTCAGCGTGCCAGCGCACCAGGTGAGGTGGCACTAGGAACACCGTGCCCCACTCCCCTACCCCGATATCACGTTGTAGCACGACTGGCACTTTGATCCGGAGAGGATCCCAATGCTAGTGGTGCCGCGGTCGGTGCGGGCGCATGCGAAGGAGGTGAGGCGCTGGTGGGAGTAGCTGACGCTAGAGCAGTGGCGCAGCCCCGTCTATGCTACGTACTCCCTCGACTGGCATGCCTGGTTCGCGTGGGAGCACGCGTAAGAGCGCCGGCGTGATGTCCATGACGTGGTGGATGGACAGCCGCCATCCCTCGTCATGCGCGAAGAAGACCACGAGGTGGAGGCGTCATACCAAAACGCGATGGCGGTCGTCCTGTGTGTGAGCGAGGAGGAGGCGCGCGTGAAGGAGGTGTTGGGGAACATTGCATGGGAAACAAAAAATTTCCTACATACGCATAAGATCTATCCATGGTGATGACCATCGAGGACAGTAGATATCAGATCCACATACCCTTGTAGATCGCTAAGCGGAAGCGTATATAACGCGGTTGATGTAGTGGAACATTTTCGTGATCCAAATCGCAGGTCGTCCCACGATCTCATCACGATCCGTCCCACGATTCCATTAGGATCCATCCCGATCTAGTGCGGAACGGATGACACCTCCGCGTTCAGCACACGTACAAATCGATGACGATCTCCGCCTTCTTCATCCAACAAGAGGGGCGAAGAGGTAGATGAGTTCTCCAACCCAATGGTGTGGTGGTGGTGGTGAACTAATCTAGCACGGCTTCGCCAAGCAATGCCGGACTAATCTAGACGAAGGAGACAAACTATGGAGGAGAGGGCACCACATGGCTTTTCAGGTGTGTGTTGCCCTCAAAACCCCCACTATATATAGGAGGAAGAGGTGGGAGGGATGCTTTGCCTCCTCCTCCATGGAGGAGAGGTTCGGCCGAGCTAGGGAGGAGAGTCCTCCACCAATTCAGTTTGGTGGAGGACTCCCTTCCTAGTTGATCTCCTCCTTCCCTTTTTTTCCTCTTTTTCTTTCTCTTTTGCACTTGGCCTAAATAGGCCCTATTGGGCTGGCCACACCAGCCCACCAGGGGCTGGTGCACCACCTTTAGGCCTATTAGGTCCCCTCCCGGGTTGGTGGCCCCTCCCCGTAAAACCGTGGAACCCATACGTCACTCCCGATACTTTACCGGTAATGCCTAAAATCTTTTCGAAAGCCAAATTTAACTTTCCTATATATCAATCTTTACCTCAAAGCTCCTCATGACATCCGTGATCTCATCTAGGACTCCGAACAACTTTTGGTCACCAACATACATAACTCAATAATACCGAAATGTCACCAAACCTTAAGTGTGCAGACCCTACGGGTTCGAGAACTATGTAGACATGACAGAATCACTCTCCGTTGAATAACCAATAGCGGGACCTGGATACCCATATTAGCTCCTACATATTCTATGAAGGTCTTTATCGGTTGAACCTCTATGTCACGCATTCAGTTAATCCTGTATGATGTTCCCTTTGTCCATCGGTATGTTACTTGCCCGAGATTCTATTGTTGATATCTTTATACCTAGTTCAATCTTGTTACCCGCAAGTTTCTTTACTTGTTCCATAATATAAGATCCCGTGACTAACTCCTTAGTCACATTGCTTGAAAGGCTTATTGTGGTGTTGTATTACCGAGTGGGCCCTGAGATACCTCTCCGTCACACAGAGTGACAAATCCTAGTCTTGATTCACTACAACCCAACAGGCACCCTCGGAGATACCTATAGAGCACCTATATAGTCACTCAGTTACGTTGTGACGTTTGATACACACAAGGCATTCCACCGGTGTCTGGGAGTTGCATGATCTCATGGTCATAGGAATAGATACTTGACATGTAGAAAACAGTAGCAATAAACTGATAGGATCATATTCTATGTTCATAGTTTGGGTCTTGTCCATCACATCATTCTCCTAATGATGTGATCCCGTTATCAAACGACATCTCATGTCTATGGCCAGGAAACCTTGACCATCTTTGATCAACGAATTAGTCTCTAGAGGCTCACTAGGGATAGTGTGTTGTCTATGTACCCACATATGTATTTGAGTTTCCAATCAATACAATTATAGCATGGATAATAAACGATTATCATGAATAAGGAAATATAATAATAACCAATATATTATTACCTCTAGGGCATATTTCCAATAGTCTCCCACTTGCACTAGAGTCAATAATCAAGTTCAGATCACTATGTGATTGTAATGAATCTATCACCCATACAATTATGGGGTTTTGATCATATCTTGCTTGTGAGATAGGTTTTTAGTCAACGGGTATGAAACATTTAGATTCGTGTGTACTTTAAAAATCTCCATGTCATACTGTAGATGTTGCTACTACGCTCCACTGAGAACAATTCCAACTGGATACTCCACTATAGGTATCCGGTTTACTACTCAGAGTCATCCGGATTAGTGCCAAAGCTTGCATCGATGTAACCCTTTATGACGAACTCTTTTATCACCTCCATAATCAATAAAAAAATCCTTAGTATATTATGGGGAACGTTGCATGGGAAACAAAAATTTTCCTACGCGCACGAAGACTTATCATGGTGATGTCCATCTACGAGAGGGGATGGTTGATCTATGTACCCTTGTAGACCGTACAACAGAAGCGTTAGTGAACGCAGTTGATGTAGTGGAACGTCCTCACGTCCCTCGGTCCGCCCCGTGAACCGTCCCGCGATCAGTCCCACGATCTAGTGCCGAACGGACGACACCTCCGCGTTCAGCACACGTACAGCTCGACGATGATCTCGGCCTTCTTGATCCAGCAAGAGAGTCGGAGAGGTAGAAGAGTTCTCCGGCAGCGTGACGGCGCTCCGGAGGTTGGTGATGATCTTGTCTCGGCAGGGCTCCGCCCGAGCTCCGCAGAAACGCGATCTAGAGGTAAAACCGTGGAGATATGTGGTCGGGCTGCCGTGGCAAAGTTGTGTCAAATCAGCCCTAAAACCTCCGTATATATAGGGGGAAGAGGGGGAGACTTGCCTTGGGGTCCAAGGACCCCCAAGGGGTTCGGCCGAGCCAAAGGGGGGAACCCTCCCCTTCCAAACCGAGTCCAACTAGGTTTGGAAGGAGGAGTCCTTCCCCCTTTTCCCACCTCCTCCTTTTTTTTCTTTTCTCTTTGATTTTCTTCCTATGGCGCATAGGGCCTTCTTGGGCTGTCCCACCAGCCCACTAAGAGCTGGTGCGCCACGCCCAAGGCCTATGGGCTTCCCCGGGGTGGGTTGCCCCCCCCCCCCCCGGTGAACTCCCGGAACCCATTCGTCATTCCCGGTACATTCCCGGTAACTCCAAAAACCTTCCGATAATCAAATGAGGACATCCTATATATCAATCTTCGTTTCCGGACCATTCCGTAAACCCTCATGACGTCCGTGATCTCATACGGGACTCCGAACAACATTCAATAACCAACCATATAACTCAATTACGCATAACACAACGTCGAACCTTAAGTGTGCAGACCCTACGGGTTCGAGAACTATGTAGACATGACCCGAGAGACTCCTCGGTCAATATCCAATAGCGGGACTTGGATGCCCATATTGGATCCTACATATTCCACGAAGATCTTATCGTTTGAACCTCAGTGCCAAGGATTCATATAATCTCGTATGTCATTCCCTTTGTCCTTCGGTATGTTACTTGCCCGAGATTCGATCGTCAGTATCCGTATGCCTATTTCAATCTCGTTTACCGGCAAGTCTCTTTACTCGTTCCGTAATACAAGATCCCACAACTTACACTAAGTCACATTGCTTGCAAGGCTTGTGTGTGATGTTGTATTACCGAGTGGGCCCCGAGATACCTCTCCGTCACACGGAGTGACAAATCCCAGTCTCGATCCTTACTAACTCAACGAACACCTTCGGAGATACCTGTAGAGCATCTTTATAGTCACCCAGTTACGTTGCGACGTTTGATACACACAAAGTATTCCTCCAGTGTCAGTGAGTTATATGATCTCATGGTCATAGGAACAAATACTTGACACGCAGAAAACAGTAGCAACAAAATGACACGATCAACATGCTACGTCTATTAGTTTGGGTCTAGTCCATCACGTGATTCTCCTAATGACGTGATCCAGTTATCAAGCAACAACACCTTGTTTATAATCAAAAGACACTGACTATCTTTGATCAACTGGCTAGCCAACTAGAGGCTTGCTAGGGACAGTGTTTTGCCTATGTATCCACACATGTATATAAGTCTTCATTCAATACAATTATAGCATGGATAATAAACGATTATCTTGATACAGGAATTATAATAATAACTATATTTATTATTGCCTCTAGGGCATAATTTCAATAGTCTCCCACTTGCACTAGAGTCAATAATCTAGCCCTCACATCATCATGCGAATTACATTGTAATAAATCTAACACCCATATAGTTCTGGTGTTGATCCTGCTTTGCCCGTGGAAGAGGTTTAGTCAGCGGGTCTGCTACATTCAGATCCGTGTGCACTTTGCATATATTCACGTCCTCCCCTTCGACGTAGTCGCGAATGAGGTTGAAGTGTCGTTTGATGTGTCTGGACTTCTTGTGAAACCGTGGTTCCTTTGCTAGGGCAATGGCACCCGTGTTGTCATAGAACAAGGTTATTGGATTCAGTGCGCTTGGCACCACTCCAAGATCCGTCATGAACTGCTTCATCCAGACACCCTCCTTAGCCGCCTCCGAGGCAGCCATGTACTCCGCTTCACATGTAGAATCTGCTACGACGCTCTGCTTGGAACTGCACCAGCTTACCGCACCCCCATTAAGAATAAATACGTATCCGGTTTGCGACTTAGAGTCGTCCAGATCTGTGTCAAGGCTTGTATCGACGTAACCTTTTACGGTGAGCTCTTCGTCACCTCCATACACGAGAAACATCTCCTTAGTCCTTTTCAGGTACTTCAGGATATTCTTGACCGCCGTCCAGTGATCCACTCCTGGATTACTCTGGAACTTACCTGCCATACTTATGGCCAGGCTAACGTCCGGTCTAGTGCACAGCATTGCATACATGATAGAACCTATGGCTTAAGCATAGGGGACGGTGCTCATTTGCTCTCTATCCTCATCAGTTGCTGGGCACTGAATCTTAGTCAATCTCGTACCTTGTAAAACTGGCAAGAACCCTTTCTTGGACTGTTCCATTTTGAACCTCTTCAAAACTTTATCAAGGTATGTGCTTTGTGAAAGTCCTATCAGGCGTTTTGATCTATCCCTGTAGATCTTAATGCCTAGAATGTAAGCACCTTCTGCTAGGTCCTTCATAGAGAAACTTTTATTCAAGTAATCCTTTATGCTCTCCAAAAACTCTACGTTGTTTCCAATCAGCAATATGTCATCCACATATAATATTAGAAACGCCACAAAGCTCCCACTCACTTTCTTGTAAATACAAGATTCTCCAACCACTTGTATAAACCGAAATGCTTTGATCACCTCATCAAAGCGTTTGTTCCAACTCCGAGATGCTTGCACCGGTCCATAAATGGATCGCTGGAGCTTGCACACCTTGTTAGCATTCTTAGGATCGACAAAACCTTCGGGTTACATCATATACAACTCTTCATTAAGAAAACCGTTAAGGAACGCCGTTTTGACATCCATCTGCCAGAGTTCATAATCGAAAAATGCACCTATTGCTAACATCATTCTGACGGACTTAAGCATCGCTACGGGTGAGAATGTCTCATCGTAGTCAACTCCTTGAACTTGTGAAAAACCCTTTGCCACAAGTCGAGCTTTATTAATGGTCACATTGCCGTCAGCGTCTGTCTTCCTCTTAAAGATCCATTTGTTCTTAATAGCCTTGCGGCCTTAAGGTAGTACTTCCAAAGTCCACACTTTGTTCTCATACATGGATCCTATCTCGGACTTCATGGCTTCTAGCCATTTGTTGGAATCTGGGCCCACCATTGCTTCTTCATAATTTGCAGGTTCATTGTTGTCTAACAACATGATTGACAAGACGGGATTACCGTACCACTCTGGAGCAGCACGTGGTCTCGTCGACCTGCGTGGTTCGACAGAAACTTGAACCGGAGTTTCATGATCATCATCATTAACTTCCTCCTCAACCGGCGTCGCAATGACAGAGGTTTTCCCTTGCCCTGCGCCACCATCTAGAGGGATGAGAGGTTCGACAACCTCATCAAGTTCTATCTTCCTCCCACTCAATTCTCTCGAGAGAATTCCTTCTCGAGAAAAGCTCTGTTTTTAGCAACAAACACTTTGCCCTCGGACTTTGAGATAGAAGGTGTACCCAACTGTCTCTTTTGGGTAACCTATGAAGATGCACTTTTCCGCTTTGGGTTCCAGCTTTTCAGGCTGAAGCTTTTTGACATAAGCATCACATCCCCAAACTTTAAGAAACGACAACTTTGGCCTTTTGCCATACCACGGTTCGTATGGTGTCGTCTCAACAGATTTTGATGGTGCCCTATTTATTGTGAATGCAGCTGTTTCTAATGCATAACCCCAAAATGATGACGGCAAATCGGTAAGAGACATCATAGATCGCACCATCTCTAATAAAGTACGATTACGACGTTCGGACACACCATTAAGCTGTGGTGTTCCAGGCGGTGTCAACTGTGAAACAATTCCACATTGTCTTAAGTGAGCACCAAACTCGAAACTCAGATATTCACCCCCACGATCAGACCGTAGGAACTTGATCTTCTTGTTACGATGATTTTCTACTTCACTCTGAAATTGCTTGAACTTTTAAAATGTTTCAGACTTGTGCTTCATTAAGTAGACATAACCATATCTACTCAAATCGTTAGTGAAGGTGAGAAAATAACGATATCCGCCGCGTGCCTCTACGCTCATCGGACCACACACATCGGTATATATGATTTCCAACAAGTCATTTGCACGCTCCATTGTTCCGGAGAATGGAGTTTTAGTCATCTTGCCCATGAGGCATGGTTTGCACGTGTCAAGTGAATCAAAGTATCCATCCGCATGGAGTTTCTTCATGCGCTTTACACCAATATGACCTAAGCGGCAGTGCCACAAAAATATGGCGCTATCATTGTTAACTCTAACTCTTTTGGTCTCAATGTTATGTATGTGTGTATCACTATCAAGATTCAATATGAACAATCCTCTCACATTGGGTGCATGACCATAAAAGATGTTACTCATAGAAATAGAAAAACCATTATTCTCTGACTTAAAAGAGTAACCGTCTCGCAATAAACAAGATCCAGATATAATGTTCATGCTCAACGCAGGCACTAAATAACAATGATTCAAGTTCATAACTAATCCTGATGGTAACTGAAGTGAAACTGTGCCGACGGCGATTGCATCAACCTTGGAACCATTTCCTACGCGCATCGTCACTTCATCTTTCGCCAGCCTTCGTCTATTCCGCAGTTCCTGTTTCGAGTTGCAAATATGAGCAATAGAACCGGTATCGAATACCCAGACACTACTACGAGAGCCGGTTAAGTACACATCAATAACATGTATATCAAATATACCTGATTTTTCTTTGGCCGCCTTCTTATCAGCCAGATACTTGGGGCAATTGCGCTTCCAGTGACCCATACCCTTGCAATAGTAACACTCTGTTTCAGGCTTAGGTCCAGCTTTGGGTTTCTTCGTCGGATTGGCAAGAGGCTTGCCGCTCTTCTTTGAATTACCCTTCTTGCCTTTGCCGTTTCTCTTGAAACTAGTGGTCTTATTCACCATCATCACTTGATGCTCTTTACGGAGTTCAGACTCTGCGACTTTCAGCATCGCAAACAACTCGCCGGGAGACTTGTTCATCCTTGCATGTTGTAGTTCAACACAAAGCCTTTATAGCTTGGAGGCAGTGATTGAAGGATTCTGTCAGTGATAGCTTCTTGCGGGAGTTCAATCCCCAGCTCAGCTAGACGGTTTGAGTACCCAGACATTTTGAGCACATGTTCACTGACAGACGAGTTCTCCTCCATCTTGCAAGCATAGAATTTATCGGAGGTCTCATACCTCTCGATCCGGGCGTTCTTCTGAAAGATAAACTTCAACTCCTGGAACATCTCAAATGCTCCATGACGCTCAAAGCGACGTTGATGTCCTGGTTCTAAGCCATACAAGACTGCACATTGAACTACTGAGTAGTCCTCCTTACGTGCTAACCAAGCGTTCTTAACATCCTGATCAGCCATAGCGGGTGGTTCATCTCCTAGCGCAGCATTAAGGACATAATCCTTCTTCCCAGCTTGTAAGATTAGCTTAAGATTACGAGCCCAGTCTACAAAGTTGCTTCCATCATCTTTCAACTTAGCTTTCTCTAGGAACGTATTAAAATTCAGGGTGACTGTCGCGTGAGCCATGATCTAGAACACAAATATATTCAAAGTGGACTTAGAGTATGTTCAAGATAATTAGATTTTAACTTAATCAAATTATTCGCTAAACTCCCACTCAAAAAGTACATCTCTCTTGTCATTTGAGTGGTTCATGATCCACTTACACTAGCTCAAGTCCGATCATCACGTGAGGTTAGTATAGTTTCAGTGGTAAGCATCCCTATGCTAATCATATCATCTATATGATTCATGATCGACCTTTCGGTCTCATGTGTTCCAATGCCATGTCTGCACATGCTAGGCTCGTCAAGCTTAACCCGAGTGTTCCGCGTGCGCAACTGTTTTGCACCCGTTGTATGTGAACGTTGAGTCTATCACACCCGATCATCACGTGGTGTCTCGAAACGACGAACTGTAGCAACGGTGCACAGTCGGGGAGAGCACAATTTCGTCTTGAAATTTTAGTGAGAGATCACCTCATAATGCTACCGTTGTTCTAAGCAAAATAAGGTGCATAAAAGGATTAACATCACATGCAATTCATAAGTGACATGATATGGCCATCATCACGTGCTCCTTGATCTCCATCACCAAAGCACCGACACGATCTTCTTTGTCACTGGCGCCACACCATGATCTCCATCAACATGTCGCCATCGGGGTTGTCGTGCTACTCATGCTATTACTACTAAAGCTACATCCTAGCAAAATAGTAAACGCATCTGCAAGCACATATGTTAGTATAAAGACAACCCTATGGCTCCTGTCGGTTGCCGTACCATCGACGTGCAAGTCGATATTATCTATTACAACATGATCATCTCATACATCCAATATATCACATCACATTGTTGGCCATATCACATCACAAGCATACCCTGCAAAAACAAGTTAGACGTCCTCTAATTTTGTTGTTGCATGTTTTACGTGGTGACCATGGGTATCTAGTAGGATCGCATCTTACTTACGCAAACACCACAACGGAGATATATGAGTTGCTATTTAACCTCATCCAAGGCCCTCCTCGGTCAAATCCGATTCAACTAAAGTTGGAGAAACTGACACGCCAGTCATCTTTGAGCAACGGAGTTACTCGTAGCGATGAAATCAGTCTCTCGTAAGCGTACGAGTAATGTCGGTCCGAGCCGCTTCGATCCAACAATACCGCGGAATAAAGAAAAGACTAAGGAGGGCAGCAAAACGCACATCACCGCCCAAAAAAACTTTTGTGTTCTACTCGAGAGACATCTACGCATGAACCTAGCTCTGATACCACTCTTGGGGAACGTCGCATGGGAAACAAAAAATTTCCTATGCGCACGAAGACCTATCATGGTGATGTCCATCTACGAGAGGGGATGGTTGATCTACGTACCCTTGTAGACCATACAGCAGAAGCGTTAGTGAACGCGGTTGATGTAGTGGAACGTCCTCACGTCCCTCGATCCGCCCCGCGAACCGTCCCGCGATCAGTCCCACGATCTAGTGCCGAACGGACGGCACCTCCGCGTTCAGCACACGTACAGCTCGACGATGATCTCGGCCTTCTTGATCCAGCAAGAGAGACGGAGAGGTAGAAGAGTTCTCCGGCAGCGTGACGGTGCTCCGCAGGTTGGTGATGATCTTGTCTTCGCAGGGCTCCGCCCGAGCTCCGCGGAAAAGCGATCTAGAGGTAAAACCATGGAGATATGTGGTCGGGCTGCCGTGGCAAAGTTGTGTCAAATCAGCCCTAAAACCTCCGTATATATAGGGGGAAGAGGGGGAGCCTTGCCTTGGGGTCCAAGGACCTCCAAGGGGTTCGGCCGAGCCAAAGGGGGGAACCCTCCCCTTCCAAACCAAGTCCAACTAGGTTTGGAAGGAGGAGTCCTTCCCCCTTTTCCCACCTCCTCCTTTTTTCTTTTCTCTTTGATTTTCTTCCAATGGCGCATAGGGCCTTCTTGGGCTGTCCCACCAGCCCACTAAGGTCTGGTGCGCCACCCCCAAGGCCTATGGCCTTCCTCGGGGTGGGTTGCCCCCCCCCCCCGGTGAACTCCCGGAACCCATTCGTCATTCCCGGTACATTCCCGGTAACTCCGAAAACCTTCCGGTAATCAAATGAGGTCATCCTATATATCAATCTTTGTTTCCAGACTATTCCGGGAACCCTCGTGACGTCCGTGATCTCATACGGGACTCCGAACAACATTCGGTAACCAACCATATAACTCAAATACGCATAAAACAACGTTGAACCTTAAGTGTGCAGACCCTGCGGGTTCGAGAACTATGTAGACATGACCCGAGAGACTCCTCGGTCAATATCCAATAGCGGGACCTGGATGCCCATATTGGATCCTACATATTCTACGAAGATCTTATCGTTTGAACCTCAGTGCCAAGGATTCATATAATCCCGTATGTCATTCCCTTTGTCCTTCGGTATGTTACTTGCCCGAGATTCGATCGTCAGTATCCGTATGCCTATTTCAATCTCGTTTACCGGCAAGTCTCTTTACTCGTTCCGTAATACAAGATCCCGCAACTTACACTAAGTCAGATTGCTTGCAATGCTTGTGTGTGATGTTGTATTACCGAGTGGGCCCCGAGATACCTCTCCGTCACACGGAGTGACAAATCCCAGTCTCGATCCATACTAACTCAACGAACACCTTCGGAGATACCTGTAGAGCATCTTTATAGTCACCCAGTTACGTTGCGACGTTTGATACACACAAAGTATTCCTCCGGTGTCAGTGAGTTATATGATCTCATGGTCATAGGAACAAATACTTGACACGCAGAAAACTGTAGCAACAAAATGACACGATCAACATGCTACGTTTATTAGTTTGGGTCTAGTCCATCACGTGATTCTCCTAATGACGTGATCCAGTTATCAAGCAACAACACCTTGTTTATAATCAGAAGACACTGACTATCTTTGATCAACTGGCTAGCCAACTAGAGGCTTGCTAGGGACAGTGTTTTGTCTATGTATCCACACATGTATATAAGTCTTCATTCAATACAATTATAGCATGGATAATAAACGATTATCTTGATACAGGAATTATAATAATAACTATATTTATTATTGCCTCTAGGGCATAATTCCAACAGTATACTAGTTACTAAGGATAACTTTAACCGCTGTTCATTGATTCATTCCTGGATCACTCTTTGTACCCCTTGACATAGTCATGGCAAGGCACACATTAGGTGCGGTACACAGCATGGCATACTATAGAGCCTATGACTAAGCAATAGGGGACGACCTTCGTCCTTTCTCTTTCTTTTGCCGTGGTCGGGCTTTGAGTCTTACTCAAATTCAACCCTTACAAGACAGTCAAGAACACCTTCTTTGACTGGTCCATTTTGAACTCCTTCAAAATCTTGTCAAGGTATCTATTCATTGAAAGTTTTATCAAACATCTTGATCTATGTTTATAGATCGTGATGCTTAATATTCAAGTAGCTTAATCCAGGTTTCCCTTTGAAAAACTCCTTCCAAACAACGCTTTCCAGAAATTCTATATCATTTCCGATCAACAATATGTCAACCACTGTTCAAAAAATCGGCCGATTCACCGATTTACCGGTCGATTCATCGCTACTCGGGGTGTGACCGCTAACATAAGGCCTTATCTTCACCATTAATCATTTGGGCCGATTTATGGGTCTGACAAGTGATTTATCATGAATATTCTGATTAATCAGGCTGGCACCCTGTGTACAAAAACCTAAAATTGAGACTCCATTGAGTGCACACCGCCGCCATGTTTCAGATCCACATCGCCACCTCCACCCTTCTCCTGATCCACTCTAGCACCACCGCCTTGTTTGCCTCTGATGAGCGAGCTAGCGCCGCCAGAGCTGCAGCCCTCTAGAACTACTCTTCCTCTTCCCCAATAGCTAACTCATGTGCACAGCTACACCCTCGCCATCTCTTTGTCTCCAGCAGGAGGCACCCGCGCAGGAGCTTCGCCAGGAGCAAGACGATCGCACCCAACGAGTGAAGCAGTAGAGCACCGCGACCCCTTCCACCGCTACCACGAGATCGATACCGCCTTTCCTCCAGTGGTACTAGATTGACTGGAGCAGTTTGCCGATGCCACCTCTTCCTCCAACCGCGTGACATCCCTGCCACTCCTTCCTCCAGCAGCAAGCAGGCCAAAGATCGGACTCATTGGTGCTGCCATCCCCGTTGTTTCCAGCTACATGCAAGGTAATATTTCTCAAGTTGCACACACACGAGATATTAATGTGCACAACCGTCTTTAGCAACTTGTTCAGATCATCCCCAAAGGTTAGACCGTCCAAAAGTATGATTCAGCTGCAATTGTTCTAGGATAATACATGATGTTGTCATTGCCTAAATTTCTAATACATGTTTCTTCCCTTGTGTAAATGTCTAATACATGTTGATGTCGTTGTAGTTTTGTAGATGTCTGCTTCTGGTACTCTATTTGGGATAGAAGAAGCTAATGAAAATGGTGAGGGGAAACATATGCAACCTTGAATCATATGCCAATGAGAATGTATGATGTTTGCTTGATTGTGAGTTCTGAGAGAATCAGAGAGCAAAGAACTATGTGCTGATTGGTGGTTGGTTGTGTGCTAAGACAAAGTAGAAAGAACTATGATATGTTTAAGTGAAGATTGTTTGCATTTTTATCTTATCGGTTCTTCAAACCTAAGATATATAGAAAAATTGACCGACTAATAGTCTACCGATAAAATCGATTAATCGTGCGATTTACGATTAATCTCTAATCTCCAGCCAACTGAGACGATAACGATAAGCGATATCCCGAACATTGATGTCAATCACCTATACTTATCATAAATTCTATAGTGCTCCCACTCACTTTCTTGGAAATACAAGTTTCTCATAAACTTTGTATAAACCCAAAAGCTTTGATCATCTCATCAAAGCATATATTCCAACTCCGAGATGTTTGCTCCAGTCCATAGAAGGATCGCTGGAGCTTGCATACTTGTTAGTATCCTTAGGATCGACAAAACCTTATGGTTGTATCACATACAACCTTTCCCGAAGGAAACCGTCAAGGAAACAATGTTCTGATTCTCTCAGATTTCATAATCAAAAAAATGCAACAACTACTAACATAATTCCAATAGAATTTAGCATCGCTAGGGGTCAGAAAGTCTCATCATAGTCAACTCTTTGAACTTGTCGTAAACATCTTTGCGACAAGTCGAGCTTTCTTAATGGTGACATTTACCATCATCGATAGTCTTCCTTTTAAAGATCCATCTATACCTAACAGTCTTACGACCATCAAGTAGTTCTTCCAAAGTCCACACTTTGTTTTCATTCATAGATCATATCTCGGATCTCAAGGCCTCCAGCCATTCGTCAGAATCCTAGCCCACCATCGCTTCTTCATAGCTCGTAGGTTTATTGTTTGTTCAACAACATGACCTCCAAGACAGGATTACCGTACCACTCTGGAGCAGTACGTGTCCTTGTCAACCTACGAGGTCTGTAGTAACTTGATCCGAAGCTTCATGATAACTATCATCAGCTTCCACTACAATTCTTAGGAACAAACACTTTGCCTTCGGATCTGAGATAGGAGGAACACCCAACTGTCTCCTTTGGGTATCCTATGAAGATGCATTTAACTGCTTTGGGTTCGAGCTTATCAGGTTGAAATTTTTTCGCATAAGCATCGCAACCCCAAACTTTTAAGAAACAACAGCCAAGGTTTCTTGAAACCATAATTCACACGGTGTTATCTCAACGGAAATTGATGGTGCCCTGTTTGAAGTGCATGTGGTTGTCCCTAATGCATAACCCCAAAACTATAGTGGCAAATCGATAAGAGACATCATAGTACGCATCATATCCAATAGGGCATGACTATAACATTTGGACACACCATCACACTATGGTATTCCAGGTGGCATGAGTTGTGAAACTATTTCCACAATGTCTTAAATGAGTGCTAAACTCATAACTCAGACATTCACATCCACGATCACATCGTAGAAACTTTATCTTCTTGTTATGATGGCTATCAACTTCACTTTGAAATTTGCTTGAACTTTTCAATCATTTTCAAACTTGTAATTCATTAAGTAAATATCCTTATATCTACTCAAATCATTAGTGAAATTTATAAAACAATGATATCCACTGCGTGCTATGCCACTTATTGGAAAACATACATTAACATGTATTACGTCCAATAAATCACTTTCGTGTTCCATCTTATTGAAAAAACGAGGCTCTCAGTCATCTTGCTTGAGGCATGGTTCGCATGTCTCATGCGATTCAAAAATCAAGTGAGTCCAAAGGTCCATCATTATGGAGTTTCTTCATGCGTTTTACACCAATAGTCATGGTTCGAATGTCTCACGTGATTCAAAATCAAGTGAGTCCAAAGATCCATTAGCATGGGACTTCTTTTATGTGCTTTACACCAATATGACCTTTTAGCGGCAGTGCCACAAGCATGTGGTAACTTATCATTTACATATTTTGACATCAATATTATGAACATGTGTATTACTACGATTAAGATTCAATAAACCATTCAAATTAGGTGCATGACCATTGAAGGTATTATTCATGTAACCAGAATAAGCTTTATTCTCTGACTTAAATGAATAACCATTTTGCAATAAACATGATATAATCCTATTCATGCTCAACGCAAACACCAAATGACATTTATTCAGGTTCAACACTAATCCCGATGGTAGAGGGAGCGTGCGATGTTGATCACGTGAACCTTGGAATCACTTCGAACACACATCACCACCTTGCCCTTAGCTAGTATCCATTTATTCTGTAGCTTTTGTTTCGAGTTACTAACACTTAGCAACTGAATTGGTATCTAATACCCAGGTGCTACTAGGAGTACTCGTAAGGTACACATCAATAACACTTATATCAAATATACTTTTGTCGACGTTGCCAGCCTTCTCATCTACCAAGTATCTAGGGTAGTTCCGCTTCAGTGACCGTTCCCCTCATAATAGAAGCCCTTAGTCTCGGGTTTGGGTTCAACCTTGGGTTTTTCACTTGAGCAGCAACTGGTTTGCCATTCATGAAGTACCCCTTCTTGCCCTTGCCCTTCTCGAAACTAGTGGTTTTACTAACCATCAACATTTGATGATCCCACTTGATTTCTACTTTCGCGGTTTCAAGTATCGCGAATAACTCAGGGATCAGCATATTCATCTCTAATATGCTATAGTTCATCACAAAGCTCTAGTAGCTTGGTGGCAGTGACTTTGGAGGACCAACACTATCTCATCTAGAAGATTAACTCCCACTCGATTCAAGCGATTGTAGTACTCAGACAATCTAAGTACATGCTCAACGGTTGAGCTATTCTCGTTCATCTTGTAGGCAAAGAACTAGTCAGAGGTCTCATACCTCTCAACGCGAGCAAGAGCCTGAAATCCCAATTTCAGCTCTTCGAACATCTCATATGTTCTGTGAAGTTTCAAAAACGTTTTGAAGCCTCAATTCTAAGCCGTGAAGCATGACACACTAAACTATCATGTAGTCATCAAAACGTGTTTGTTAGATGTTCGCAACATCCATGACCCATGCTTGGGGTTAGCACACCGAGCAGTGCATTAAAGACATAAGCCTTGTGTGCAGCAATGAGGACAATCCTTAGTTTACGGACCTGGTCCGCATAATTGCTACTATCATCTTTCAACTTAGTTTCTCTAGGAACCTATTAAAAACAAGGAGCTACAACGCAATCTAGCGACCTACGACACACTTTTGTAAAGACGACTTAGACTATGTTCATGATAACAAGTTCAGGTAATCATATTACTTAAGATATCTGATACTTCTCAAACGTATCTATAATTTTTGATGGTTTCATGCTGTTATCTTGTCAACTTTGGATGTTTTATATACCTTTTATATCTTTTTTGGGACTAACTTATTAATTCAGTGCCAAGTGCCAGTTCCTGTTTTTTCTGTATTTTTGACTCTTTTCAGATCTGATTTTGGAAAGGAGTCCAAACGGAATAAAATCCCCGAAATGAAATTTCCAGAACAGAAGAAGATCGGGGGACTTGAGGGCCAAGGCAGGAGGCCCACAGGGAACCCACAAGCCCTGTTGCAGCGGCCAGGGGGCCTGCGGCGACCAAGCTTGTGGCCTCCCTGGAGCTCCCCTGCCCTAGCTCTTTGGCCTATATATTCCCTAAAATCCCGAAAAAAATCAGGGCGTCCACGAAACCACTTTTCCGCCGCCGCAAGCTTCCGTTTCCGCGAGATCTCATCTGGAGACCCTTCCCGGTGCCCTGCCGAAGGGGACTTTGGAGCTGGAGGGCTTCTACATCAACATCATTGCCTCCCCAATGACTCGTGAGTAGTCCACTTCAGACCTACGGGTCCGTAGTTAGTAGCTAGATGGCTTCTTCTCTCTCTCGGATCTTCAATACAAAGTTCTCCATGATCTTCACGGAGATCTATCCGATGTAATCCTCTTTGGCGGTGTGTTTGTCGAGATCCGATGAATTGTGGATTTGTGATCAGATTATCTATGAATTATATTTGAGTCTTTGCTAATTTCTTATATGCATGATTTGATATCTTTGTAAGTCTCTCCGAATCTTGGGTTTTGTTTGGCCAACTAGATGTATGATTCTTGCAATGGGAGAAGTGCTTGGTTTTGGGTTCATACCGTGCGGTGACCTTTCCCAGTGACAGAAGGGGCAGCAAGGTATGCATCGTGTTGTTGCCATCAAGGGTAACAAGATGGGCTTTCATCATAGATTTGCGATTGTCCATCTACATCATGTCATCTTGCTTAAGGTGTTACTTTGTTCTTATGAACTCAATACACTAGATGCATGCTGGATAGCGGTCGGCGTGTGGAGTAATAGTAGTAGATGCAGAAAGTATCGGTCTACTTGTTTTGGACGTGATGCCTATAGATATGATCATTGCCATAGATAACGTCATGACTTTGCGCGGTTCTATCAATTGCTCGACAGTAATTCGTTCACCCACCATCTACTTGCTTTCATGAGAGAAGCCACTAGTGAACACTACAGCCCCCAGGTCTATTCACAACTATCATCTCAGCTTTTACTTTTACTTTGCTTTGTTTCCTTTTTGCTTTCAGTTCTCACTTTGCAAACAATCTATAAGGGATTGACAACCCCTTCATAGCGTTGGGTGCAAGCTCTTTGTGTTTGTGCAGGTACTTGTGACTTGACGCGATCCTCCTACTGGATTGATACCTTGGTTCTCAAACTGAGGGAAATACTTACCGCCGCTGTGCTACATCACCCTTTCCTCTTCAAGGGAACACCAATGCAAGGCTCCAAGGTCGCGGGGGAATCCTTAGCATATTTGCCAAAGAAATCCCTATAGGCATAGCCAGCGGCAGAAGGATTTCTGGCGCCGTTGTCGGGAAAGGTCTTCTGTTGTAGCAGCAGAAGGATTTCTGCCGCCGTTGCCGGGGAGAGATCAAGTCAATATCTATCCAAGTAAGTGTCACAAACTCATCTCTTGGATTTACCTTTTTTGCCAACTGCCTCTCGTTTTCCTCTCCCCCACTTCACATTTGCTGTTTTCATTTGCCTTTCTCCTTTGCCATTTTCTTTTGTCTTTTGCCTTCTTTTTCCGCCCGTTTTCCTCGCTTGCTCTTGGGCTTGTTCGTGAGAGACCTTTCCTCATGGACAAACCAAACTATTTCAAAAGGTTGGAAGAGATTGAAAGTAGTGTCAAAGGTTTCATGTCTTCTCAATTTGACCAAAATAGTTACTTCCGTAGGGAATTAAAAGAGCAAAATTCTTTTATGGCCTGTTTGAATAAAGAAGTTGATGATATGGCCAAAGAATTCCTTGCACTAAATTCTCAGTTTGCTCACCTTGAAAAATTGGTGGGCCAAATTTCTGACAAGCAAGCTACCTTAGTCAATAAGATGGCAGCTAAACCTGAAATTTGTGATGCAGATCATGAAGATCTTAAAGTGCTTGGTGTGAATCCTCTTCAATCTTTGTTTTCGCGTGTCAAACCTATTGATGAAGGGGCTGGATATGAATCCACTTTGGTTGAAAAACGCCCCAATGATTCGGAGTCCACCTATCTTGATGATAAAGGTGTGGAGAGTGGAGTAGAAGAAATCAAAATATTAGGTAGTAATGAAACTCCCACTTTGGATTTCAAGGAATTCAATTATGATAGTTGCTCCTTGTTTGAATGCATTTCCTTGATGCAATCCATTGCAAACTCTCCACATGCTTATAGCCAAAGCGAAGCTTTTACAACACATATCGTAGATGCTATGATGAAATATCTTGAAGAGAAACTCGAATTAGAAGTCTCTATAGCTAGAAAGCTTCATGATGAGTGGGAACCTACTATCAAAATCAAAATCAAAAACTATGAATGCAATGCTTTGTGTGATTTGGGTGCTAGCGTTTCCGCGATTCCAAAGTCTTTATGTGATATTCTTGGTTTTCATGAGATTGAAGAGTGTTCTCTTAATTTGCATCTTGCGGATTCTACTGTCAAGAAACCCATGGGAAGGATCAACGATGTTCTTATTGTTGCAAATAAGAACTATGTACCCGTGGATTTCATTGTACTAGACATAGATTGCAATCCTTCATGTCCCATTATTCTTGGTAGACCTTTCCTAAGGACTATTGGTGCTATCATTGATATGAAGGAAGGGAATATTAGATTTCAATTTCCTCTAAAGAAGGGCTTGGATCATTTTCCTAGAAAGAAAATAAGATTGCCTTATGAATCTATGATGAGGGCTACTTATGGTTTGAGCACCAAAGATGACTATACGTGATTCCATCACCTTTTGCCTAGCTTGTTGGGAGGCAACCCAACGAATCTAATCCTTTTTCCTTCTGTTTTGTTTTTTCCACACTTTCATAATTCTGTTATGATTGTGTTTTTTGTGTTTCTTTTGCGTTTGTGCCAAGTGAAACCGTTATGATTAGTCTTGGGGATGATCGTTTGGTCATGCTGGAAAAGACAGAAACTTTCTGCTCACGAAAAGCATTTTCATTTTATTTCTGTAAGAGCTTTTGAGTTGATTCTTTTTGCTGATGATTGCTATGGAAATTCTTCAGAATGTCGTAATTTTTCAGAATTTTTAAAGTACCAGAAGTATACGAAGTATACAGATTGCTACAGACTGGTCTGCTGTTAACAAATTCTGTTTTGTTGAGTTGGTTGCTTATTTTGATGAAACTATGGATAGTATCGGGGGGGTATTAGCCATGGAAGATTGAAAATAAAGTAACCCAACATCAACATAATAAGAATTTAAGTTTGCTACAGTACCTAAGGAAGTGGTGGTTTGCGTTCTTATACTAATGTTATCACGGGTTTATGTTTAAGTTTCGTGTCGTGAAGTTTTTAAGTTTTGGGTGAAGTTCTTATGGACAAAGAGATAAAGAGTGGCAAGATCTCAAGCTTGGGGATGCCCAAGGCACCCCAAGTTGATTCAAGGATGCCGAAAAAGCCTAAGCTTGGGGATGCCCCGGGAAGGCATCCCCTCTTTCGTCTTCAATCCATCGGTAACGTTACTTGGGGCTATATTTTTATTCCCCACATGTTATGTGTTTTGCTTGGAGCGTCTTGTATTGTAGGAGTCTTTTATTTTTTTGTGTCACAATCTTCCTTGCTGCACACCTAGAGAGAGAGAGAGACATTCACTCACCATGATTTTGTCGAGCTTCACTTATATCCTTTGGTTAGACAATTCAGCTCACATGTGCTTCACTTATATCTTTTGAGCTAGTTGATTTTGCTCTTCGTGTTTCACTTCTATATTTTAGTGCACGGAAGCGTGTGGCATGGTAGTTGATCTATGCTATGAAATTAGTCTCAAAAGGGGTAGTTATCCAAATGGATATGAAAACTTCCACCTTCATGTGCATTGAGTAGTTAGAGAAGTTTGATTCATCTCAATTAGTTTTGAGTTGTGGTTGTGGTAATATTGAAGTTATACTAGTAAGGTGTTGTGGGTCTAGAAATACTTGTGTTGAAGTTAGTGATTCCTGTAGCATGCACGTATGGTGAACCGCTATGTGATGAAGTTAACGGAGTCCAAACGGAATAAAACCCGCGGGATGATTTTTTCCATTACAGAAGATACGTAGGGGGCTTGAGAACCAAGGAAAAGGACCTCGGGGGAGGTCACAAGCCCCCTAGCCACGGCCTGGGGCGCGTGACAGGCTTGTGCCCCCCCCCCCCCCCCCCCCGTGGCTCCTTTACCCTACCTCTTTCGCCTATAAATTCTCTAAAAATCCAAAACCACCAGAGGGAGCCACGAAAATACTTTTCCGCCGCCGCAAACTTCTGTCTCCGCAAGATCCCATCTGGGGACCATTCTGGTGCCTTGTAGAAGGGGGGATTCGGACACGGGGGATTCTTAATCAACACCATTGCCTCTCCGATGATGCGTGAGTAGTTCACCACAAACCTTCGGGTCCATAGCTAGTAGCTAGATGGCTTCTTCTCTCTCTTGGATCTTCAATAGAAAGTTCTCCATGATCTTCATGGAGATCTATCCGATGTAATCTTCTTTTGCGGTGTGTTTGTCGAGATCCGATGAATTGTGGATTTATGATCAGATTATCTATGAATATTATTTGAGTCTCCTCTTATCTCTTATATGCATGATTTCGTATCCTTGTAATTCTCTTCGAGTTTTAGGTTTTGTTTGGCCAACTTGATCTATAATTCTTGCAATGGGAGAAGTGCTTGGTTTTGGGTTCATACCATGCGGTGTCCTCACCTAGTGACAAAAGGGGTAGCGAGGCACGCATCATGTTGTTGCCATCAAGGGTAAAAAGATGGGGTTTATATTATATATCATGAATCCATCCCTCTAAGGCGTTACTCTGATTGTTATGAACTCAATACACTAGATGCATGCTGGATAGTGGTCGATGTGTGGAGTAATAGTAGTAGATGCAGAAAGTATCGGTCTACTTGTCTCGGACGTGATGCCTATATGTATGATCATTGCCTTAGATATCATCATGACTTTGCGCGATTCTATCAATTGCTCGAGAGTAATTCGTTCACCCACCATAATACTTGCTATCATGAGAGAAGCCTCTAGTGAACACTATGGCCCCCGGGTCTACTTCACATCATATTTTCCGATCTACACAATTACTTTGTTGCAGTTTTCACCTTCAGATCTCACCTTGCAAATAATCGTTAAGGGATTGACAACCCCTTTATAGCGTTGGGTGCAAGTATGTTTGTTTTTGTGCAGGTACATTGGTGCCTCATCTTGATACTCCTACTGGATTGATACCTTGGTTCTCAAACTGAGGGAAATACTTTTCGCTACTGTGCTGCATCACCCTTTCCTCTTCAAGGGAAAAAACAACGCAAGCTCAAGAGATAGCACCCGTCGACTTCGCCGCGGATTTTCCCCCTCCCCTGCCCCGTCCACCCCCTCCTGGCGCTTTGACATATTTTCCCGGCTCTAGGGGCATGCGCGCGTCCGCCACGCCCGCTAGTTGTTTGGTGATTTGCGTGCCCTATGGACTCCTAGGACGAAGAGGCATTTGCGGTGCTGCTGGAAGAGGAGGCCAATGCTGGCGCCCAGGATGAATAACGCCTCATGGTCCTTGCTGCTCTAACCGGCCTATTCGCGAGCAATTCTAAGTTGAGGCGAGGTGGCTTGGCGCCGGGCCGGCTGAAGGCAAAGCAGAGGCATCGACTGGAAGGCTATTGCTTGCTCTACACCGACTACTTCGCACACGTTCCGCTGCACGGCGATAAAGTATTCCGATGCCGTTATCGTATGAGTCGGAAGTTCTTCCTCGGGATTGTGAATTCCATCAGGGAGTTCGACATCTACTTCAAGTGTAAAATGCATTGCACCAGCACACTTGGATTCACCTCGCTCCAGAAGGGCACGACAGTGATACGTCTCCAATGTATCTATAATTTTTTATTGTCCATGCTATTATATTATTTGTTTTGGATGTTTTATATGCATTAATATGTTATTTTATATTATTTTTGGGACTAACCTATTAATCTAGAGCCTAGTGCCAGTTTCTATTTTTTCCATGTTTTTGAGTATTGCAGATAATGAATACTAAATGGAGTGCAAATGGAATAGAAATATTCGGAATGGTTTTTCTTGGACCAGAAGAAACCTGCCAGACTTGGAGAAGGGGGCAGGAGACCTACCGGGAGACGACAAGCCTACACGGCGCGCCCTAGGGGCGCCCCTGGCTTGTGGGCCGCCTGCACGTCTACTAACCCTAATATTCGTCCTATAAATTCCCAAATATTCCCCCAATACCAGAACGAGACAAAAAAATACTTTTCCGCCGTCCGGAGCTTCTCTTCCCGTGAGATCCAATCTGGGAGCCTTTTCTCGTAATCTGCCGAAGAGGGAATTGATCACGGAGGGCGTCTACATCAACTCCATTGCCCCTCTGATGATGCATGAGTAGTTCACGACAGACCTACGGGTCCATAGCTAGTAGCTATATGGCTTCTTCTCTCTCTTTGTTCTTCAATACCACGTTCTTCACGATCTTCATGGAGATCTATCCGATGTAATACTCTTTTGCGGTGTGTTTGTCAAGATCCGATGAATTGTGGGTTTATGTTCAGATTATCTACGGATATTATTTGAATCTTATCTGAATTCTTATATGTATGATTTCATATCTTAGCAAGTCTCTTCGAGTTATTGGTTTGGTTTGGCGAACTAGATTGGTAATAATTACAATGGGCGAAGTGCTTAGTTTTGAGTTCAATCTTGCGGTGTCCTCACCCAGTGACAAAGTAGGGGTAGTGAGGCACGTATTGCATTGTTTCCATTGAGGATAAAAAGATGGGGTTTTCATCCTATTGCTTGATTGTATCCCTCTATATCATGTCATCTTACTTAATGTGCTACCCTGTTCTTCATGAACTTAATACTCTAGATGCAGGCAGGAGTCAGCCGATGTGTGGAGTAATATTAGTAGATGCAGAATCGTTTTGGTCTACTTGACACGGGCGTGATGCCTATATGCATAATCATTGCCTTGGATATATTCATAATTATTTTCTTTTCTATCAATTGCTCGACAGTAATTTGTTCACCCACCGTATTATTTTCCTTTATGAGAGAAGCCTCTAGTGAAACCTATGCCCCCTGGTCTATTTTCCATATTATAATTTCAGATCTATAAACCAAAAATACCAAAAATATATTGCTGCTATTTATTTACTTTTTTTTAATTTTAGTTCTAGCAATCTTTTATATCTATCTCTATCAGATTTCATCCTTGCAAATAACTCTGAAGGTATTGACAACCCCATTTTAGCGTTGGGTGCAAGTGTTTGATTATTTGTGTAGGTGCTAAGATTGGGTCCTTGCTTGTTCCTCCTACATTTCTAATATTGGGGCCTTCTTATTCCTCCTACATTGGTTCTCAACAAACTAAGGAAAATACGTATCTACTTTGCTGCATCACACTTTCCTATTCAAGGGAAAACCAACAAAAGCTCAAGAAGTAGCAAGAAGGATTTCTGGCGCCGTTGTCGGGGAGGATACATAGCAAGATCAAGCCTACAAAGTACCCATCACAAACTCATCTCTTGCATTTACATTATTTGCCTCTCCTTTTCCTCTCCCCCACTTCACCAATTTGCCGTTTTATTCGCCTTTTTTCTCGTCGGATCTCTTTTTGTCTACTTGTGTTACCATGTGCCTTCTATTTGCTTGCATCTTTGCTTGCTAAAATTCTATTGATATGGATCCTCATCAACTTGCTAATGTTTTCAAGAGATCCAATTATTATGAACCAATTGCTAGTGAGTTGAGTGTACTTGATTATCTCCATGAAGTTTTGCTTGAGATTCATGAATCTGAAAAATTGTGATGAAGTGATTCACGATGTTTCCTTGAATGAAAAGCATGATTGCAATCATATTGTTGCAAATTCTGTTAATATCATTTGTGCTAATGATATGCAAACCCACAAGGTTGGGGATGCTATATTTGATGAGTTTGCTATGACCACTACTTATTGCATTGATCGTGATTAGGGTGATAATGCTTCTTACGATCTCGATAATTTATTTAATACTCTTGATGAATATGGTATTGAAAGTGAGTTTGGAAGAGTGTCAACTTTAGGTAAAAATAATTCCACATATTTGGAAAGTGTTCAATCTCATGACTTTTTTTATAAAAGTGGGTTTGGACATGTCATGACTTTAGTTAATGTTAATCCCACTACCTTGGAAGATTGTAAGACTTTTATGCATGTGGATCATGAAAATAGTGGTTTATGTGATAGCTATATTGTTGAATTTATTCATGATGCTACTGAATATTACTCTGAGATAGCAACATATGCTTTTACATATTGCAATAATATCAAGTTTCTTCTCTATGTGTTGGAAATTTTGAAGTTATACTTGTTTTCCCTTCCTATGCTAATTGATTCTTGTTCCCATAATGTGTTTGCTCACAAAATACCTATGCATAGGAAGTGGGTTAGACTTAAATATGCTTGCCATGTCATTAATGATGCTCCATTTATGTTTTTGTTCTTTACCTTTATGCGAGCATCATTGAAATCGTTATGCCTAGCTAGGGGCGTTAAACAATAGCACTTGTCGGGAGGCAACCCAATTTTATTTTTATGCTTTGGTTTTGTGCTTCTGTTTTTGAGTGTTGCACACATTATTACCTCTGTAATAATTGTTTTTTTGTTTTAATTAGTGTTTAAGCCAAGTAAGACCTTTGGGATGGTCTACGGTGTTTACAAGTTGATTTTGCTGAAAAACAGAAACTTTTGCTCTGAGTTCACGGATTTTTTAAAATCACTGGAACGTTATTTTAATTTGAATTTTTTACACAAGATTTATATAGAAATTGTGCTGATTGTCCTGTTTTTTCAGAATTGTTGGAGTTACAGAAGTATTCGAAGTTTATAGATTGCTACAGACTGTTCTGTTTTTGACACATTCTGTTTTGTTTGTGTCGTTCGCTTATTTTGATGAATTTATGGGTTGTATCAGGGGGTATGAACCATGGAGAAGTTGGAATACAGTAAATATTACACCTATATAAATAAAGAATTAGTCCACAACAGTACCAAAAGTGGTGATTTATTGAGTTTTGTGTTGTGTTGTGTTGTGAATTAGTCCACAAGAGTACCTAAAGAATTAGTCCACAACAGTAAATATTACACCTATACTAACGGATCTCATGAGTTCTCTGTTCATTTTTGTGTTGTGAAGCTTTCAAGCTTTGGGTGAAATTTGATGGACTATGGAATAAGGAGTAGCAAGAGCCTAAGCTTTGGGATGCCCATGGCACCCAAGCCATATTCAAGGATACTAAAGAGCCTAAGCTTGGGGGTGCCCCAGAAGGCATCCCCTCTTTAGTCTTCAATCCATCGGTAAACTTACTTGAGGCTATATTTTTATTCACCACATGATATGTGTTTTTCTTGGAGAGTCTTGTATGATATGAGTATTTAATTTTTAGTTTGCCACAATCATCCTTGTTGCACACATCTTTTGAGAGAGAGACGCTGAATCGTGAATTTATTAAAATACTCTATGTGCTTCACTTATATCTTTTTAGCTAGGCAATGATGCGCTAGTGCTTCACTTATATCTTTTAGAGCACTACGGTGTTTTATTTTATAGAAATTATTAAGCTCTCGTACCTCACTTATATTATTTTGAGAGTTCTTTAAACAACATGGTAATTGGTTTAGCTAGTTTTATTCCTTCCATATAGTTTTGAGATATGAAGATGGTAATATGAGAGTCATGCTAGTAAGTAATTGTGAATTGGAAGAAATACTTATGTTAAAGCTTGTGATTCCCGTAGCATGCACGTATGGTGAACCGTTATGTGATGAAGTTGGAGCATGATTTGTTTAATGATTGTCAACCTTTGTGTGGAGGTCGAGATCGCGTGATGGTTAACTCCTACCAACCCTTCCCCTAGGAGCATGCGTCTAATACTTTGCTTCGATAACTAATAGGCTTTTGCAATAAGTATGTGAGTTCTTTATGACTAATGTGGAGCTCATGGATTATACGCACTCTCACCCTTCCACCTTTGCTAGCCTCTCTAGTACACCGCAACTTTTGCCGGTACACTAAACCCACCTTCCTGATAACAGCCACCATATAATTTCCTCAAAGCAGCCACCATATCTACCTATTATGGCATTTTCATAGTTATTACGAGATATATTGCCATGCAACACCACCATCCTGTTTTTTTATGACACGCACCATCACTTCCATATTGCTTATAGAGTCATATTTTGTTCTAGATATCGAGTTGTAATCTTTGAGTTGTAAGTAAATAAAAGTGTGATGATTTGCATTATTAGAGCATTATCCCGTGTGAGAAAAGGATGATGGAAGCTATGATTCCCTCACATTGGGATGAGTCTCCAGACTTTACAAAAAATTAAAAGAGGCCAGCGAAGCCCATAAAAAAATAAAAGAGGCCAAAGATGCCCACAAAAAAATGAGAGAAAGAGAGAACGGACAATGCTACTATCTTTTTCCACACTTGTGCTTCAAAGCAGCACCATGTTCTTCATAGAGAGTCTCCTATTTTTTCACTTTCATATAACTAGTGGAATTTCATATTTTGCACAACCACTTAGTTTTCTTTTTGAGCTTTCATACACTTATAGCTCTAGTGCATTTGTTGAATGGCAATCCCTACTCACTCACATTGATATCTATTGGTGGGCATCTCCATAGCCCGTTGATACACTTAGAGTTGGAAATATGCCCTAGAGGCAATAATAAATTGGTTATTATTATATTTCCTTGTTCATGATAATAATTTATTATCCATGCTAGAATTGTACTGAATGGAAACTCAGATACATGTGTGGATACGTAGACAACACACTGTCCCTAGTAAGCCTCTAGTTTACTAGCTCTTTGATGAAAGATGGTCAAGGTTTCCTGGCCATAGACAAGTGTTGTCACTTGATAACGGGATCACATCATTAGTAGAATGATGTGATCGACAAGATCCAAACTATGAATGTAGCATATGATCGTGTGAGTTTATTGCTACTATTTTCTGCAAGTCAATATATCTGTTCCTATGACCATGAGATCATGCAACTCCCGAACATCGTAGGAATACCTTGTGTGTAACAAACGTCGCAATGTAACCGGGTGACTATAAAGGTGCTCTACAAGTATGTTTGAAGGTTTCTGTTGGGTTGGCGTGAATCGAGACTGGGATTTGTCACTCCGTATGACGGAGAGGTATCTCGGGGCCCACTCGGTAATACAACATCACAATAAGCCTTGCAAGCAATGTGAGTAAGGAGTTGGTCACGGGATCTTGTATTACGGAATGAGTAAAGAGACTTGTCGGTACCGAGATTGAACTAGGTATGGAGATACCGACGATTGAATCTCGGGCAAGTAACATAACGAAGGACAAAGGGAACACCATATGGGATTAACTGAATCCTTGACATAGAGGTTCATCGATAAAGATCTTCGAAGAATATGTAGGAGCCAATATGGGCACCCAGGTCCTGCTATTGGTTATTGACCAAAGAATATCTTAGGTCATGTCTACATAGTTCTCGAACCCGCAGGGTGTGGACACTTAAGGTTCGGTGACGTTTCGGTATTATTGAGTTATTTGTGTTGGTAACTAAAAGTTGTTCGGAGTCCCGGATGAGATCCCAGAAGTCACGAGGAGCTCCAGAATGGTCAGGAGGCAAAGATTGATATATAGGAAGTCCTGTTTTGGTCACGGAAAAAGTTTTGGGTACTTCGGTAGTGTACTTGGAGTGCCGGGAGGGTACCGGGGACCATCGGGAGGGGTGTTGATGGGGATATGTACCTAGGGTAGGGTCACGGGCCTGTCCTAAGTGTCCTACCTAAGGGTACCTCATTATTATCTAGAGGGTCGCAAAGAAGATTCCGACTGGATGGCCATAGCACCTAAAAAGTCACTCGGTACGATGTCACTCGGAAGATATTCCCCTTCACTCGACAACCAACTTTCACTCGGAAGATACCAGTCGACACAGAAGAGCAGAAGCCACCTCCAGGAGGCCAACGGGTAGGCGTTCAGCCAATATTCATGAATAGCATTAATTACATATGTATGTTATCACTAACGTACATATTTAAACCTCATTGGTCGGACCCTTAGATGTTGAGACCTTGATGTGGGGCAGCGCACTCTATAAAAGCCACCTCTCCCCTCTGGCACAAGGGTTCACACCCCCTGTAACACACATTCTCACTGCAAGAGCTCCCAAGGACTGAGACGTAGGGCTATTACCTCTAGGAGAGGGGCCTGAACTCATACATCTTGTGTACAAGCTTGTCGTAGCTAGGACTCTTCCCTCTCCATTCGTACCCTACTCCTCTACCATCAGGTTTATTCTCACGACAGTTGGCGCCCACCGTGGGGCAGGCGTCTAAGCGACTTCTGGCAAGTTTGCAATTTTCACTCTTCGTCATGTCTTCCGGCTACGATTCGTTCATGGGTTGCGAGATTCGTTTCGGCGCGCTCATCTTCATCGCCAATGACTCGGCATGGCTTCAGGAAGCGCCACTCGACATCGAGGCGGTCCCGATCCATGGAGCGACGCACTTCCGTGCAAGCTCCTTCGACGTACTCCTTCGGCGGTCGTCGACTCTGTTGTCGGCCGTTCACTCTGTTGTTCGTCGTCACAAGCGATCCGGTCGCTCACGACTCCAGCGATGGGTGAAGCATGTTGTGGCTCGCTAGGCGTCATCTCCGTCGACTCCGCAGGTTGCTGTAATCGAGCCTGTTGTACCTCTTCGGGACCCGACCCACTCGGCATTAGATCAGTCTGATGTTCCTTCCGAGTGCGAGAGCTGCAATCCAGCAGCGGAGGTCTTCATGGTGGGTTCTGCGGAGAGCCCACCCGGGTTCAGTCGCGGCGAACACGAGGTCGGCAAACCATCTACTGGACACGGCCGTCGCCGTCCTCCAACTTCCAGTCGGCGTCAGTGAAAACTCTTCTCGAGCGGTCGGGAGGACAACATTGCGGTATATCGTACTCCGGTACTTAATGTTGCAGTCGCAGCTAACATAGCAGATTCTATTCAGCCATCACATTCAGAGGCTGGTAGAGGCTTAGAGCAGATTCACACTTTGCTTCAAGCAGCCCAGCAACAAAATTAAGTTGTATCGCAGTCGCTTAATAGATTACACAGCAATTCACCCAGAGCAGATACAGTCTGTTCAGTACAGTCCAGGGTTGCCCCAACGTCGTAGAGACGGGAGTTACCGAGAGAATCAGAACAGAGAACAGGGGTTGAACCAGTTCCCTCCTCGTTATCACTGTGATGACCGCCATCGAGTGCATTCTTCTTCGCGGAGCAGTACATATGTGTCCCGACACTACAATGACCGGTGCCCATTCGGTGATGAGTGGAATCCCGGATTTGATGCGCGAAATGTACTCGTGAGAGAAGGATTGCTCGGGGCAGAGCTCACAAAGATGGTTTTGACAGAGATCGTCCGAGTGGAAGTGGTGTTTCTGGTCCTGAGTGCTTTAGCAGAGCAATCCGTTCTGCTGATATTCCCCCAACTTCAGGATGGCAGCTGGAATCAGCAAGTTCACATGAGAATCCAAGCCTGAAACATGGCTTGACGACTACCGAGTGGTTGTGCAGATTGGCGGAGGCAACGACAGCGTCGCCATGAAGCACTTGCCTCTCATGTTGGATGGTTTGGCCAAGGCGTGGCTGGATCAGTTGGCTCCTTCAAGCATCTACTGCTGGGAGGATCTCGCCCAAGTGTTTATCAAGACATTCGAAGGCACATGCAAGCGTCCAGCCGGTCTGTTCGAGCTGCAGCTTTGTGTGCAGAAGTCAAACGAGTCATTGAGAGATTACATTCAGCGGTGGAGCACCCTCCATCACACGGCGGAGAATATTTCTGAGCACCATGCAGTCTGTGCCTTCAGGCTGGCGTCAGATACAAAAAGTTGTACTTGAAGTTTGGTCGTATAGGCGACATGTCCATGAGTAAGATGATGGAGATTGTTGCCCGATACGCCAACGGCGAAGAACAAGACCGCATTCGCAACGGTAAAGGGAAGCAGTCGACAACGACGCCAACGGCAATTCCAATCGGAAGCTGAAGCATAAGGCTGATGGTTCCACTCCAGTAGAACCAGCCGCCCTGGCGGCACAAGGAAAATTCAAAGTAAAGTCCAAAGGACCATTCCCCCAAGAAGTCCAAAGGTTAGTCGGATGTTCTGGATCAGCCGTGTGTACTCCACACGAAGAAAGACGAAGAGGGCAATCTGATATTTCCTAAGCACACATCTCGTGAGTGCATACTATTGATCCAACAGCTTAAAGAGGATCAGTCGAGTGGAAAAGATCAATAAATTTGGGTTGAATATCTACCCTCAAAAACTGTTGCGATCCCCTACACTTGTCGGTTATCAAGACCTTTTTCTTGCGCCGTTGCCGGGGAGGCACGGCTATATTCTCTGAGTCACTTGGGATTGAGGTCTGCTGGTCACTATGAGGAATCCGAAAGATCCAAGAACTAAAATCTTGCCTTCCACTACGAGGAGAGGTAAGGCACTGCCATCTAGCTCTGCACTTGATTCACCTTCAGATATGAGTAAGTTTGCGTCATCACCTCCTGCTAGAAATCTTGATATGTCGCACGTGCCTGATGATGCTATGCTTGATACTATGTCTGATGATGCTATGCTTGATACTGCTTTGCCACTTTGTGCATTCCTTGATGCACATATTGCTAGAGTTGCTGCTAGATGTGATGATACTTTTGAAACTGCTGATACTATTGAAGTAGAACCTGCTACTATGCCTGAATTGCCTGTTATGCCTGGTACGCGCTATGTTATGGAGGGAGAGATAGCTGAGGATTTTCTTGCGTGTAAGGATAGCTATGATGTTGAGAATTTACTGCGCAAGTGGAAAGAAAAATCTCTGAACGCTAGGATGAAATACGACCCAAAATTTGCTACTTCGCCTATCTTTGTGACCGATAAGGATTATGAATTCTCTGTCGACCCTGAGTTAATCACTCTGGTCAAATCTGATCCTTTTCACGGTTATGAGTTTGAAACGGTTGTAGCCCATCTTACCAAACTCCATGATATAGCCACCCTATTCACTAGTGAGGAAAAGATCCGCCACTACTATATGCTCAAGTTGTTTCCTTTCTCGCTAAAGGATGATGCTAAGACCTGTGTCACTTCTCTTGCTCCTCATTGTGTGCGTACCCTCAGGATATGGTCTACTGCTTCTCTGAAAAATATTTCCCTGCCCATAAGAAGCAAGCTGCCTTGCAGGAAATATACAACTTTGCTCAAGCTGAAGAAGAGAGTCTCCCACAAGCTTGGGGGAGGCTCATCCAGCTACTAAATGCTTTGCCTGATCACCCTCTTGAGAAGAATGAAATACTTGATATTTTCTATAATGGACTTACCGATGCTTCTAAAGACCACCTAGATAGTTGTGCTCGTAGAGTTTTTAGGCAACGAGCCGTAGAACAAGTTGAGATTCTGTTGAATAATATCTTGTGCAATGAGAATGCTTGGACTATTCCCGAACCACCTCCTAAGCCAACTCCAAAGAAAAGAGGTATTCTATTCCTCAGTCCTGAAGATATGCAAGAAGCCAAGAAATCTATGCGAGAGAAAGGCATTAAATCTAAAGATGTCAAAAATCTACCACCTATCGAAGAGATCCATGGTCTTGATAACCCGATATAGGTAGTAGAAGTAAATTCTCTACGAGGGTTTGATCAGAGTGATATTCCTTTTGATAAACCTGCTAGCTTATACATGGATGAATTTGATAACTTTGTTGCCAAACAACAAAGTTTCAATGATTATGTTAGCAGACAATTGGAACAGAATGCTCGTATGCTTAGTCATTTAAGTGCTTGTGTGGACAGAAACGTCAATGATCTTAAACTTTTGAGTAAACATGCCTCTATGGTTACTACTCAAGTAGAACAAGTACTTAAAGCTCAAAATGACTTGCTCAATGAGTTGAATGACAATTCTGTCAGAGTCGTCACTAGAGGCGGTAGAATGACCTAGGAACCTTTGTATCCTGAGGGTCATCCGAAGAGAATTGAACAAGATTCTCAAGGAGTTAGCACTGATGCACCTAGTCATCCTAGAAAAAAGAAAAAAGATGATAGGAACCTGCACGCTAGCAACCCTGTTGCTGCTACACCTAAGAGTCCAAACGATGTCTCTGTCTCTGATGCAGAAACACAATCTGGTGATGAACATGAGCCTAATGATAATATCAATAGTGATGTTCATGAAGATGCTCAACCTAGCAATGAAAAGGATGTGGAGATTGAACCTGTTGATCTTGATAACCTACAGCCTAAGAATAGAAGATATGATAAGAATGACTTCACTACTAGGAAGCATGGTAAAGAAAGGGAGCCATGGGTTCAAAAACCTATGCCCTTTCCTCCCAAACCATCCAAGAAAAAGGATGATGAGGATTTTGAGCGATTCGTTGAGATGATCAGACATGTCTTTCTGCAAATGCGTTTGACGGATATGCTCAAGATGTCTCCGTATGCTAAGTACATGAAAGATATTGTGACTAATAAGAGGAGGATACCTAAGGTTGAGATTTCCACCATGCTCGCTAATTATACCTTCAAGGGTGGAACTCCTAAGAAACTAGGTGATCTCGGTGTGCCCACTATACCTTGCTCCATTAAAAGCAACTACGTTAAAACTGCGTTATGCGACCTTCGAGCCGGTGTTAGTGTTATGCCTCTCTCTCTTTATCATAGACTTGAACTGGATAAGTTGACACCCACTAAAATCTCTCTGCAAATGGCCGACAAATCAACTGCTTTCCCTATCGGCATTTGCGAGGATGTGCCTGTTATGGTTGCTAACACCACTATCTTAACAGACTTTGTTATCTTGGATATTCCCGAGGACGATGCCATGGCTGTCATCCTCGGAAGACCCTTTTTGAACACCGCGGGGGCTGTTATAGATTGCAACAAAGGCAATGTCACTTTCCATGTCAACGGTAATGAGCATAGGGTGCACTTTCCGAAGAAACAATATCGAGTACATTGCATAAATGCTATTGAAAAAACTTCATCGATTCTTAATGGGAGCCTTGAATGCCCCCATTCCTCGTGTCAAGATGAAGTATGACCTGCTTGTTAGGGAGATACACATCCCCATTGAGGTGACCTAGTGACTATTCGAAAATTCTCCGTTCTCTTTTGCGATTCGAAAAGTTTTGTCGAGGGGATTTGATCAACCCCATTGACGGATTTCTTTCGATGACCATGAGATGGATGAATCGAGGAGTCACAAACCTTTGTTCCAAACTTTCACTTTAGGTTGCTTAGAAGAAAAATCATAGATTTAGTTTAGTTTTCCCTGTTTTCTGTTTTAGCGTCCGGTAGAAAAGTACCCCGAAAATAAAAGTTCTTCGAACGTCCTAAAAATCAAGTATGATTTTTTCTGGATTTTTTGAAAAATTCTGAGAGAAAGAGCTTGTCTGGGGGCTGTACCAGTGGGCCACAAGCCCTTGGGGTGCGGGCACCCCTCTGGCCACGCCACCTAGGCTTGTGGGGCCCACAGGCACCGCCTCCACTCATTCTTGCTCTCATCTGGTTCTCCTACCTCCAGAAAAAATTGTTTCGTATCTCAAACCCGTGTTCTTGCTCCTCTTGCTGGGATTTTCGATCTCTTTGCTCAAATCACCATTCTCCGAACTGTTTTGGGGAAATTACTCCTGGGTAAGTGACTCCTCCATTGGTCCAATTAGTTTTTGCTCTAGTGCCTTATACTTTGCGTATTTTTGCTGCCTTGGTGACCATGTTCTTGAGCTTTGCATGCTGATTTTAGATGGTCCCAAATAGTTTTAATGCGTAATATTGTCTCTAGGCACTTGTGGGAGTAGTTGCTACGAGTTTTGTTGAGCCTTACTCACCTTTCCTTGGAATCACTAAAAATTTCAGAAATTTTCAGAGATAGAAAAAGGAAAAGATGAGGAGGTTCTTAAGAGGCTCTTCAAGCCGTGACCCCAAGGATGATGGGAGTGAGAAGAAGCCCAAGTATCTGGTCCCTCGAGTCGCAGAAGTTGGAGCATGCGAGTGGTCAAGCGACGTGTTCTTACGCGCCGCTGGAATTTATGAGGACTTTTACCACTTGGTGGATAACGCAGGCCTTACCGCCTTCGTTGAAGATAAGTGTCTGTAGTACCTCCTCCTCACTAATATCTTTGTACAAAGCTTTAACTTCTATCCGAGGAAGAATCCTCCTATGGTTGAGTTCAAACTTTATGATATCCCCCACTGCATGTCACTCCAAGATTTTTGCAATGTCTGCAAATTGCCTTTCGTTGGGGATATTCATGAACCTCGTCCACGGGACTTGGAAGCTTTCATCGATACAATTGCTGTAGGAGAGGAGAGAGGAGTGTCTTCGCTAGAGCTGCTAGCATTCATTTTCCCATGCTTCGGTACTTCTCACTATTTGTGGGAAAATGTTTGATTGACCGTGGGAAAGCTGGGTCACTTAGTTCCTCAGATCTTGCGGTCTTGTGCAAAGCCCTTTATAACGATAAAACTTATAGCTTGGGCGCTATAGTAGCTCAACGGTTGAACCTGAACCGTTCTAAAGGTGTTGTCTATGGAGGTATCTATGCTACTCGTCTTGCCAGACACTTTGAGATACCTATTAGACTGGAGGAGGAAGAAGAGATTCTTCTTCCCGAGAGATATCTAGATTACGATAGCATGGTTCGCCATGACTTTCTTGATAGAGATATAAATAGAAGGATGATTTATAACCTGGTATTTAGTCAGGGTACTCGTGAGACTATTTCTTTGCCTGCTCCTTCTTTGTTCAATCTTCATGAAGGCAGGTACATAATTATGCCCTCGTACATCTACGCATATTGGGGCTTAGCCCAACCACAGGTGCTCGTGCCCAAGCCGCCAGTCGAGTACCAGACGCCAGTTTATCAGTGGGAGCCAGAGGAGCTCACACAGCAGTGGCATCCTCAGCCCACTCCGGAGTACCCCGGAGCTGGTTATTTCCCTCCTTGGGAGTAGACCAACTTAGGCCAAAAGCCTAAGCTTGGGGGAGTACGTGTTCTCACCGACTTTACATTATTGCTTATGCTTTCACTTTGTTAGCCGGTGTTCACACTTTGCCACTGTATCATCCATGCTAGTTTATTTTCTTTTTCTCGTTTTCTTTTCGTGTGTCTGTCTAGTTTGAGAAAACCCAAAAAGATTTTCTTTTCTTCTTTTGCTTGTTGGGAGCTTTCCCGTGTAAATAGTTTTCTTTTTCTTTGAGTCAAGGTAGAAGACCATGGTTACGCTGTTTAGTGGCTCTTGCATGCATACCTATTTAGCTTTCAAAGAGCCATATTGTCGTGGTTTTGTCACGGCAGATGTCCTCGTGAAAGGACTTAGTACTAGAGCCATCGCACCTTGGTGGCGACTCAAAGGGGTTGAGCAGGAGAGACACGGCGATTTACCCAGGTTCGGCCCCTCGTGAGGAGGTAAAGGCCTAGGTCCTACTTTGAGTTGTATTGATGTGGTTTCGATTACAAGGATGGCGTAACTCGCCAAACCTAGCACTCGATGATTTCTAACCTCCGCTCTGCTTCCCTGGGACTCGCCTTTATATACAGGTCAAATCCCTAGGGTTTACAAGGGTACTTTCCTTCCTACAAATCGTGACCTCTACGATCTCCAAGTCGCCATCTTCCAAGGCTTGGAGACCTTCCGGAAATTGTAAACCGCCACACAACTTTCGGCCTCGCCAGGCCAAGGCCCGAACCACGCTCAGATGAATCGCCTGATTCGGTGACCCGGCCCAACTAGGGCGGGTTATTAACAGGTAATATCCCCAACATTAGGCCCCAGATTGACTTGAATTCTCTTCACGCCAATATTCTTGCTCAGTTAAAGGCGATTCACCCTTTATCCTTCTTTATACATCAGAAACTTTAACCCACCATCTGTAGTGGAAGATCTTTAAATCGCCAAACCATTTCTCGTTGGCATCTTCTTGTCCCTTGAATTCCGGGAAGACTGGCGTAATCCTAACGGATCCTTTGGTATTGTTATCCCGAAATTTTCGGAGCGCCATTATAGTGAATCTTTTTATCCTTCGGCGGTTCCCGCTCACGACGCCTTGATTCCAGCGCCCGCCCTGTTAAATAGGTGGGGGACAGGACTGGCGCATTCCACCTACCAGTCTTGTCAATCTCCTCCCCATTATCGTGGTGAGGAAACCTTATCGCCTTCCGAGAGCTCCGCCGCCGACCGCAGTTCCTGTCGTCGCCCGAAAGCTTTGGCGCCGCCCACAGATCTTGTCTCCGTCAAGCACCTTACCGCGACCGAGCTTCTCGCCGCCATCGACCATCTCACCGCCGCCGACCACCTCACCATTGCCAGGCACTTTGTCGCCGCCGGAGATCTCCACGCTGGACCGAGACTTTCGTGCTCCTTCAAAAGCCTTCGTCGTTGTCAACCACTTTCGGCCGAACCCATCAGGTTAGGTCACCGCTTATTTAAGAGCAGATCTCCATTCCTTTCTGAAGTTTCATCATTGCCATGCACTTGATGCCTTCACGAGTATCTATTATCTATCCTTGATTGATTAGTATTGATGACGACGAGATAGCTAATGTCTCTAAATACCTTCACTTATCCGCCCTTGACTTGCGTGTTTAGAGCAATATTTCGTCAAATGAACAACATCATTTTATCCTGGTAGTAAGCTGCCGTATCCATTCATTTTCCTCATGTATTTTCGGCGGTCCAGTAGATCCATAATTTACCGCTCATCGCGTAAAAGCTATTTGTAGTCTTCCCACTTCACCATTTTGAACAAATGTCTCCGATGTTTTAAGACACAACTCTCGTGAGTAGCCAAACTTCGTAAGTCACCATAGCAACCCGACCCGGATCTTTATATGGCGGGTCAAGATTTTTCCTGAGTCCATGAATAAATTACTTGGCGAGTCAAATGAACTTATTTCACCTCTTATGGTAGATGTTCAAGCGTGTAAATTCACCTGTACTTTACTCCTTTGTAGCATGGGCACCGTCTTCAAAAGTGACTGGCTCCCTACCAAAGTCGACGATACCATACTAGCAGATTATGTGAAAACGGGCAATTTGGACCCTCAGGATGTTATCGGTTGGCGTACTGGGTTCGGAGAGGATCTCCCCAACCCCAAAGAAGGGGAGATAGTCGTTTTCATCGAACACCTTGAGCGAGGTTTTAAGCCGCCCGGATCAAAGTTCCTTAGAGACGCCATGGCTTTCATGAACATCCGCCTCCAGGATCTGGGACCTAATTCGATAAGTAACCTATGCCAGTTCCAAGTGTTCTGTGAGGCTTACCTGCGGATGGAACCCTCAGTTCCCTTATTCTGGTACTTTTTCCACTTAAATCGCCAAACGGAATTTCACAATGGGCCCAGCCTGGAACTTGGCGGTGTAAATGTTCAGCGCCGCAGGGATAGCCCGTTTCCCTCACTCGCCATGCCAAGCCATCCCAAAGGCTGGGGCGAGTCTTGGTTCTATTGTCAAGAGACCTCGCCTGTAGGCGAAAACAAGCTTCTGGGCTATAGGAAAGATCGCCTTCCAACGAATTTCAAGCTTCCGGACAAGCTCACCGAAGAGGAGGAATCAGATTTTATCCCAGTATTGTCCGAGTTAAGATCTTTGACAAACAACGGCCTTACTAGGGTCGACTTGATCCGCTGCTGGGTCGAATGGCGCATCCTTCCTTTGAGTCGCCGGGACGGGCTAATGTGCGAGTTTGATGGCACCTTAGATCATCCTCAATGTTATTTCCATACGGCTTTAACGGAAAAGGATATTGTCACCATCATCAAGAAGCTGACCGGCGAGCCTGCGGGAAAATGCGGCCAAATCGGCCTCAAACCCTTCTGCAAAATTAATCCGGCGCCCAAGGTAAGCAATTTTAACCTGCCTTTTGTGTTTATTTCTTATGTTTCATCCAAATTGTGGCCTTTTATAACATATGCCATTCCAGAAAGGTGATAAGTTTTGGTCCAAGAAACCCAAGAGACCAGCCATGAAGCAAGCTAAGCCGCCCCCAAAGAAAACCAAGGGCAAGGGCAAAGCTGATGTGGCCGAGCCATCCGAAGCCGATGAATCTCAAGTCGGCGACGCACCATCACAGGTAAAACCTATCCTCTTTTCACTCGCCATCCGCTACTGTTAACTTTGTATTTATGTCTTTGCCTCTCTTGAATAGAATGAAGACAACGAAAGCCAGGAGGATTCTGTAGAGCTAATTTATGTTTCCACCGATTCATCTCCTTCTCCACCTAAGTCGGCCAGGCGAATTTGTGGGAAAGTTCCCTTCTCACATCCAAATGCTTGCTTGGACCCCAATTGTCTACTGAAGAAAGCACAACATACTTCAAATCGGAAGACCCGAAGTCATTCCGGTGATCTGGTGTCGGGCTTACCAGCAAAGAACAAGAGGAAACCAAATGAGGTACCCATGAACAACACTTCTTCATGTTTCTTTGGATCACATCTGTAACCCGCCTATTGTAGGGGAACGTCGCATGGGAAACAAAAAATTTCCTACACGCACGAAGACCTATCATGGTGATGTCCATCTACGAGAGGGGATGACTGATCTACGTACCCTTGTAGATCGTACAGCAGAAGCGTTAGGGAACGCGGTTGATGTAGTGGAACGTCCTCACGTCCCTCGATCCGCCCCGCGAACAATCCCGCGATCAGTCTCACGATCTAGTACCGAACGGACGGCACCTCCGCGTTCAGCACACGTACAGCTCGACGATGATCTCGGCCTTCTTGATCCAGCAAGAGAGACGGAGAGGTAGAAGAGTTCTCCGGCAGCGTGACGGCGCTCCGGAGGTTGGTGATGATCTTGTCTCAGCAGGGCTCCGCCCGAGCTCCGCAGAAACGCGATCTAGAGGAAAAACTATGGAGATATGTGGTCGGGCAGCCGTGAGAAAGTTGTCTCAAATCTGCCCTAAAAGCCCCATATATATAGGAGGAGGGAGGGGGACCTTGCCTTGGGGTCCAAGGGACTCCCAAGGGGTCGGCCGAGCCAAGGGGGGGAGGACTCCCCCCCCCCCAAACCGAGTTGGACTTGGTTTGGTGGGAGGAGTCCCCCTCCCTTCCCACTTCTTCCCTTTTTTTTCTTTTCCTTTGATTTTCTTATCTTGGCGCATAGGCTCCCTTGGGGCTGTCCCACCAGCCCACTAAGGGCTGGTGTGTCCCCCAAAAGCCTATGGGCTTCCCCGGAGTGGGTTGCCCCCTCCGGTGAACTCCCGGAACCCATTCGTCATTCCCGGTACATTCCCGGTAACTCCGAAAACCTTCCGGTAATCAAATGAGGTCATCCTATATATCAATCTTCGTTTCCGGACCATTCCGGAAACCCTCGTGACGTCCGTGATCTCATCCGGGACTCCGAACAACATTCGGTAACCAACCATATAACTCAAATACGCATAAAACAACGTCGAACCTTAAGTGTGCAGACCCTGCGGGTTCGAGAACTATGTAGACATGACCCGAGAGACTCCTCGGTCAATATCCAATAGCGGGACCTAGATGCCCATATTGGATCCTACATATTCTACGAAGATCTTATCGTTTGAACCTCAGTGCCAAGGATTCGTATAATCCCGTATGTCATTCCCTTTGTCCTTCGGTATGTTACTTGCCCGAGATTCGATCGTCGGTATCCGCATACCTATTTCAATCTCGTTTACCGGCAAGTCTCTTTACTCGTTCCGTAATACAAGATCCCGCAACTTACACTAAGTTACATTGCTTGCAAGGCTTGTGTTTGATGTTGTATTACCGAGTGGGCCCCGAGATACCTCTCCGTCATACGGAGTGACAAATCCCAGTCTTGATCCATACTAACTCAACTAACACCTTTGGAGATACCTGTAGAGCATCTTTATAGTCACCCAGTTACGTTGCGACGTTTGATACACACAAAGCATTCCTCCGGCGTCAGTGAGTTATATGATCTCATGGTCATAGGAATAAATACTTGACACGCAGAAAACAGTAGCAACAAAATGACACGATCAACATGCTACGTCTATTAGTTTGGGTCTAGTCCATCACGTGATTCCCCTAATGACGTGATCCAGTTATCAAGCAACAACACCTTGTTCATAATCAGAAGACATTGACTATCATCGATCAACTGGCTAGCCAACTAGAGGCATGCTAGGGACGGTGTTCTGTCTATGTATCCACACATGTAAATGAGTCTTCATTCAATACAATTATAGCATGGATAATAAACTATTACCTTGATACAAGAATTATAATAATAACTATACATTTATTATTGCCTCTAGGGCATAATTCCAACAGTCTCCCACTTGCACTAGAGTCAATAATCTAGCCCTCACATCACCATGTGATTTACATTGTAATAAATCTAACACCCATACAGTTCTGGTGTCGATCATGTTTTGGCCGTGGAAGAGGTTTAGTCAGCGGGTCTGCTACATTCAGATCCGTGTGCACTTTTCATATATTCACGTCCTCCTCCTCGACATAGTCGCGGATGAGGTTGAAGCGTCGTTTGATGTGTCTGGTCTTCTTGGGAAACCTTGGTTCCTTTGCTAAGGCAATGGCACCAGTGTTGTCACAGAACAAGGTTATTGGATCCAGTGCACTTGGCACCACTCCAAGATCCGTCATGAACTGCTTCATCCAGACACCCTCCTTAGCCGCCTCCGAGGCAGCCATGTACTCCGCTTCACATGTAGAATCTGCTACCACGCTTTGCTTGGAACTGCACCAGCTTACTGCACCCCCATTAAGAATAAATACGTATCCGGTTTGCGACTTAGAGTCGTCCGGATCTGTGTCAAAGCTTGCATCGACGTAACCTTTTACGGCGAGCTCTTCGTCACCTCCATACACGAGAAACATCTCCTTAGTCCTTTTCAGGTACTTTAGGATATTCTTGACCGTTGTCCAGTGATCCACTCCTGGATTACTCTGGAACCTACCTGCCATACTTATGGCTAGGCTAACATCCGGTCTAGTGCACAGCATTGCATACATGATAGAACCTATGGCCGAAGCATAGGGGACGGAGCGCATATGCTCTCTATCTTCATCAGTTGCTGGGCACTGAGTCTTACTCAATCTCGTACCTTGTAACACTGGCAAGAACCCTTTCTTGGACTGTTCCATTTTGAACCTCTTCAAAACTTTATCAAGGTACGTGCTTTGTGAAAGTCCTATCAGGCGTTTTGATCTATCCCTATAGATCTTAATACCTAGAATGTAAGCAGCTTCTCCTAGGTCCTTCATAGAGAAACTTTTATTTAAGTAACCTTTTATGCTCTCCAAAAGCTCTACGTTATTTCCAATCAGTAATATGTCATCCACATACAATATTAGAAACGCCACAGAGCTCCCACTCACTTTCTTGTAAATACAAGATTCTCCAACCACTTGTATAAACCCAAATGCTTTGATCACCTCATCAAAGCGTTTGTTCCAACTCCGAGATGCTTGCACTAGTCCATAAATGGATCGCTGGAGCTTGCACACTTTGTCAGCATTTTTAGGATCGACAAAACCTTCGGGTTGCATCATATACAACTCTTCCTTAAGGAAACCGTTAAGGAACGCCGTTTTGACATCCATCTGCCAGATTTCATAACCGAAAAATGCAGCTATTGCTAACATGATTCTGACGGACTTAAGCATCGCTACGGGTGAGAAAGTCTCATCGTAGTCAACTCCTGGAACTTGTGAAAAACCCTTTGCCACAAGTCGAGCTTTATAAACGGTCACATTACCGTCAGCGTCCGTCTTCTTCTTTAAAGATCCATTTGTTCTGAATAGCCTTGTGGCCCTCAGGCAGTATCTCCAAAGTCCACACTTTGTTCTCATACAAGGATCCTATCTCGGATTTCATGGCTTCTAGCCATTTGTTGGAATCTGGGCCCACCATTGCTTCCTCATAATTTGCAGGTTCATTTTTGTCTAACAACATGATTGACAAGACGGGATTACCGTACCACTCTGGAGCAGCGCGTGATCTCGTCGACCTGCGTGGTTCAACAGAAACTTGAACTGGAGTTTCATGATCATCATCATTAACTTCCTCCTCAACTGGCGTCGCAACGACAGAGGTTTCCCCTTGCCCTGCGCCACCATCCAGAGGGATGAGAGGTTCGACAACCTCGTCAAGTTCTATCTTCCTCCCACTCAATTCTCTCGAGAGAAACTCCTTCTCGACAAAAGTTCCGTTTTTAGCAACAAACACTTTGCCCTCGGATTTGAGATAGAAGGTGTACCCAACTGTGTCTTTTGGGTAACCTATGAAGACGCATTTTTCCGCTTTGGGTTCCAGCTTTTCAGGCTGAAGCTTTTTGACATAAGCATCACATCCCCAAACTTTAAGAAACGACAACTTTGGCCTTTTGCCACACCACAGTTCGTATGGGGTCGTCTCAACGGATTTTGATGGTGCCCTATTTAAAGTGAATGCAGCTGTTTCTAATGCATAACCCCAAAATGATAACGGCAAATCAGTAAGAGACATCATAGATCGCACCATTTCTAATAAAGTACGATTACGACGTTCGGACACACCATTACGCTGTGGTGTTCCAGGCGGTGTTAATTGCGAAACAATTCCACATTGTCTTAAGTGAGCACCAAACTCGAAACTCAGATATTCACCCCCACGATCAGACCGTAGGAACTTGATCTTCTTGTTACGATGATTTTCTACTTCACTCTGAAATTGCTTGAACTTTTCAAATGTTTCAGACTTGTGCTTCATCAAGTAGACATAACCATATCTACTTAAATCGTCAGTGAAGGTGAGGAAATAACGATATCCGCCGCGTGCCTCTACGCTCATTGGACCACACACATCGGTATGTATGATTTCCAACAAGTCACTCGCACGCTCCACTGTTCCGGAGAACGGAGTTTTAGTCATCTTGCCCATGAGGCATGGTTCGCACGTGTCAAGTGAATCGAAGTCAAGTGACTCCAAAAGTCCATCAGCATGGAGTTTCTTCATGCGCTTTACACCAATATGACCTAAACGGCACTGCCACAAAAATATGGTGCTATCATTGTTTACTCTAACTCTTTTGGTCTCAATGTTATGTATATGCGTATCGCTATCAAGATTCAACATGAACAATCCTCTCACATTCGGTGCATGACCATAAAAGATGTTACTCATAGAAATAGAACAACCATTATTCTCAGACTTAAAAGAGTAGCCGTCTCGCAATAAACAAGATCCAGATATAATGTTCATGCTCAACGCAGGCACTAAGTAACAATGATTCAAGTTCATCACTAATCCTGATGGTAGCTGAAGTGACACTGTGCCGACGGCGATTGCATCAACCTTGGAACCGCTTCCTACGTGCATCGTCACTTCGTCTTTCGCCAGCCTTCGCCTATTCCGCAGTTCCTGCTTCGAGTTGCAAATATGAGCAACAGAACCGGTATCAAATACCCAGGCACTACTACGAGAGCTAGTTAAGTACACATCAATAACATGTATATCAAATATACCTGATTTTTCTTTGCCCGCCTTCTTATCTGCCAGATACTTGGGGCAATTGCGCTTCCAGTGACCCATACCCTTGCAATAGAAGCACTCTGTTTCAGGCTTAGGTCCAGCCTTGGGTTTCTTCGGCGGATTGGCAACAGGCTTGCCGCTCTTCTTCGAATTGCCCTTCTTGCCTTTGCCGTTTCTCTTGAAACTAGTGGTCTTGCTTACCATCAACACTTGATGCTCTTTACGGAGTTCAGACTCTGCGACTTTCAGCATCGCAAACAACTCGCCGGGAGACTTGTTCATCCCTTGCATGTTGTAGTTCAACACAAAGCCTTTATAGCTTGGCGGCAGTGATTGAAGGATTCTATCAGTGATAGCTTCTTGCGGGAGTTCAATCCCCAGTTCAGCTAGACGGTTTGAGTACCCAGACATTTTGAGCACATGTTCACTGACAGACGAGTTTTCCTCCATCTTGCAAGCATAGAATTTATCGGAGGTCTCATACCTCTCGATCCGGGCGTTCTTCTGAAAGATAAACTTCAACTCCTGGAACATCTCAAATGCTCCATGACGCTCAAAGCGACGTTGAAGTCCCGGTTCTAAGCCATACAAGACTGCACATTGAACTATTGAGTAGTCCTCCTTACGTGCTAACCAAGCGTTCTTAACATCCTGATCAGCCGTAGCGGGTGGTTCATCTCCTAGCGCAGCATTAAGGACGTAGTCCTTCTTCCCAGCTTGTAAGATTAGCTTAAGATTACGAGCCCAGTCTACAAAGTTGCTTCCATCATCTTTCAACTTAGCTTTCTCTAGGAACGTATTAAAATTCAGGATGACACTTGTGTGAGCCATGATCTACAACACAAATATATACAAAGTGGACTTAGACTATGTTCAAGATAATTAGAGTTCAACTTAATCAAATTATATGCTAAACTTCCACTCAAAAAGTACATCTCTCTAGTCATTTGAGTGGTTCATGATCCACTTACGCTATCCCAAGTCCGATCATCACGTGAGTTTAGTATAGTTTCAGTGGTAAGCATCCCTATGCTAATCATATCAACTATATGATTCATGATCGACCTTTCGGTCTCATGTGTTCCGAGGCCATGTCTGCACATGCTAGGCTCGTCAAGCTTAACCCGAGTGTTCCGCGTGCGCAACTGTTTTGCACCCGTTGTATGTGAACGTTGAGTCTATCACACCCGATCATCACGTGGTGTCTCAAAACGACGAACTGTAGCAACGGTGCACAGTCGGGGAGAACACAATTTCGTCTTGAAATTTTAGTGAGAGATCATCTCATAATGCTACCGTCGTTCTAAGCAAAATAAGGTGCATAAAAGGATTAACATCACATGCAATTCATAAGTGACATGATATGGCCATCATCACGTGCTTCTTGATCTCCATCACCAAAGCACCGGCACGATCTTCTTGTCACCGGCGCCACACCATGATCATCCATCAATGTGTTGCCATCAAGGTTGTCGCGCTACTTATGCTATTACTACTAAAGCTACATCCTAGCAAAATAGTAAACGCATCTGCAAGCACATATGTTAGTATAAAGACAACCCTATGGCTCCTGCCGGTTGCCGTACCATCGACGTGCAAGTCGATATTTCTATTACAACATGATCATCTCATACATCCAATATACCACATCACATCGTTGGCCATATCACATCACAATCATACCCTGCAAAAACAAGTTAGACGTCCTCTAATTTTGTTGTTGCATGTTTTACGTGGTGACCAAGGGTATCTAGTAGGATCGCATCTTACTTACGCAAACACCACAACGGAGATATATGAGTTGCTATTTAACCTCATACAAGGACCTCCTCGGTCAAATCCGATTCAACTAAAGTTGGAGAAACCGTCACTTGCCAGTCATCTTTGAGCAAAGGGGGCGCTCGTAACGATGAAACCAGTCTCTCGTAAGCGTACGAGTAATGTCGGTCCAAGCCGCTTCAATCCAACAATACCGCGGAATCAAGAAAAGACTAAGGAGGGCAGCAAAACGCACATCACCGCCCACAAAACCTTTTGTGTTCTACTCGAGAAGACATCTACGCATGAACCTAGCTCTGATACCACTGTAGGGGAACGTCGCATGGGAAACAAAAAATTTCCTACGCGCACGAAGACCTATCATGGTGATGTCCACTTACGAGAGGGGATGAGTGATCTACGTACCCTTGTAGATCGTACAGCAGAAGCGTTAGGGAACGCGGTTGATGTAGTGGAACGTCCTCACGTCCCTCGATCCACCCCGCGAACAATCCCGCGATCAGTCTCACGATCTAGTACCGAACAGATGGCACCTCCGCGTTCAGCACACGTACAGCTCGACGATGATCTCGGCCTTCTTGATCCAGCAAGAGAGACGGAGAGGTAGAAGAGTTCTCCGGCAGTGTGACGGTGCTCCGGAGGTTGGTGATGATCTTGTCTCAGCAGGGCTCCGCCCGAGCTCCGCAGAAACGCGATCTAGAGGAAAAACTATGGAGATATGTGGTCGGGCAGCCGTGAGAAAGTTGTCTCAAATCTGCCCTAAAAGCCCCATATATATAGGAGGAGGGAGGGGGACCTTGCCTTGGGGTCCAAGGGACTCCCAAGGGGTCGGCCGAGCCAAGGGGGGGAGGACTCCCCCCCAAACCGAGTTGGACTTGGTTTGGTGGGAGGAGTCCCCCTCCCTTCCCACTTCTTCCCTTTTTTTTCTTTTCCTTTGATTTTCTTATCTTGGCGCATAGGCTCCCTTGGGGCTGTCCCACCAGCCCACTAAGGGCTGGTGTGTCCCCCAAAAGCCTATGGGCTTCCCCGGAGTGGGTTGCCCCCTCCGGTGAACTCCCGGAACCCATTCGTCATTCCCGGTACATTCCCGGTAACTCCGAAAACCTTCCGGTAATCAAATGAGGTCATCCTATATATCAATCTTCGTTTCCGGACCATTACGGAAACCCTCGTGACGTCCGTGATATCATCCGGGACTCCGAACAACATTCGGTAACCAACCATATAACTCAAATACGCATAAAACAACGTCGAACCTTAAGTGTGCAGACCCTGCGGGTTCGAGAACTATGTAGACATGACCCGAGAGACTCCTCGGTCAATATCCAATAGCGGGACCTGGATGCCCATATTGGATCCTACATATTCTACGAAGATCTTATCGTTTGAACCTCAGTGCCAAGGATTCGTATAATCCCGTATGTCATTCCCTTTGTCCTTCGGTATGTTACTTGCCCGAGATTCGATCGTCGGTATCCGCATACCTATTTCAATCTCGTTTACCGGCAAGTCTCTTTACTCGTTCCGTAATACAAGATCCCGCAACTTACACTAAGTTACATTGCTTGCAAGGCTTGTGTTTGATGTTGTATTACCGAGTGGGCCCCGAGATACCTCTCCGTCATACGGAGTGACAAATCCCAGTCTTGATCCATACTAACTCAACTAACACCTTCGGAGATACCTGTAGAGCATCTTTATAGTCACCCAGTTACGTTGCGACGTTTGATACACACAAAGCATTCCTCCGGTGTCAGTGAGTTATATGATCTCATGGTCATAGGAATAAATATTTGACACGTAGAAAACAGTAGCAACAAAATGACACGATCAACATGCTACGTCTATTAGTTTGGGTCTAGTCCATCACGTGATTCCCCTAATGACGTGATCCAGTTATCAAGCAACAACACCTTGTTCATAATCAGAAGACACTGACTATCATCGATCAACTGGCTAGCCAACTAGAGGCATGCTAGGGACGGTGTTTTGTCTATGTATCCACACATGTAAATGAGTCTTCATTCAATACAATTATAGCATGGATAATAAACTATTACCTTGATACAGGAATTATAATAATAACTATACATTTATTATTGCCTCTAGGGCATAATTCCAACACCTATATCTTTGACGTATAATTCTTGCAGAATTCGCCTCCTACATCTGGCGACTCAGTAATGTCGACACTTCCGCCAATGATTCGAGTCCTTGGGTAAGTCCTTTGATAATTTTACTCTGAATCTGAGGGTGATAAATTTTTCAGTCTTTTAATGCGCCTCTCCCCTTTTTTAGGGCACAGGCAAAGAAGAGGAAGACCAGTGGGTCAACTCCTATCATAATTTTAGAGCCCATCAAAGAGTCAGCGCCGATCCAAGATAATCCAGATCAAGAGAAGCCTGAGGATCAAATGGATCTTCCTAGCTCACCCAAGGATACAACGGATGCCCCTAAGCCGCCAAGTCCATCGACAATAGCAGAAGACCCGGATGCTGTAATTATCACTGGTACCAGCTTCTCTAAACCGGCCACAACGGTTTTGTCAAAGCATGCGCCATCATCCTCTCAAACCATTCCTGAGTTTGGACTCTCCAAGGCTAAGCTTTCTGAATATGAACATCTGGAATTCAAAGAACTCTGCTCTGGTTTTGCAAGTCGCCTGGAGGCGAGTTATGAGATGGAGAAAAGCCTGCTCCGGATGCTAAAAAATAAACATGAGGTAAGCTTTGTTTATATATTATATTATCCCCATTAACCCCCAAGGGCCGGGTCATCAGTAAAAAGATGAGCCGGGACTTGATTATTTAGAAAAACTCTCGACCAGTAACCCTCAAGGGCCGGGTCATCAGTAAAAAGATGAGCCGGGTTTTGATCACTTAAAAAATTGACCAGTAACCTCCCAAGGGCCGGGTCATCAGTAAAAAGATGATCCGGGACTTTGATTATTTAGAAAAACTTTCGACCAGTAACCCCCAAGGGACGGGTCATCAGTAAAAAGATGATCCGGGACTTTGATTATTTAGAAAAACTTTCGACCAATAACCCCCAAGGGCCGGGTCATCAGTAAAAAGATGAGTCGGGTCTTGATGCTGTATAATTTTATGTGAAAAAATATACATTAGCCCCCAAGTGTCAGGGATATTGCTTCCAATAGTTCTGAGACTTGCCCCTTATCATGTACTTCAACAGGAAACTCTTATTCAGACTGAATCAGCACTTGGCGATTTAAAGAAAAACTTATCTGATCAGCAAGATGCCCGAACCAAGTCGGAGGAGAAGTATCAATTGGTCTTAGCTGAGATGGAAAAACTCAAAGCCGATTTAAAAAGGGCTCAAGCTGACCAATAAGCTGCAACAAAAAGAGCAGAGAAAGCTGAAGCCAAGCTGGCTACTGTGCAACAAGAGCTATCTGGCTTGAAACGTCATATCTCAAACATGGCGCAAGCCGTCTTTGGTAAAATACTCAAAACTTTGATCTTTGTTTAAACCAATAACTCTTATCATGAGTCGCTGATTATCATTACCCCTTGCACAGTTCCAAGAGCCGCCAATCTTCAGGATGATTGTGTGCTGATGCTGAAGGCGATTTACACGCTGATAGAGCAGCTGTATACCGGCAGTGTACTAACTATTAAAGGAGTGATGGGCGCTAAGGAGCCTATAACCTCCATAAAGAAGATGCTTGGCTGCCTATCCACGCTTCCTCCCCAGATTGGCGAGTTGACACGGTCAGCCGCACGGAAGGGAGTGCTGACTACATTAAGTCGCTGCTTAGCGTATGCTCCAGAGATCAACCCGGAAGAAGTAGCAGCGGGCTTTCCTCAACTCAAGGACGGCGGGTCAGAATTCGTCGCAGAGGACTATCAGCGTGTCGTCAAGGACTCCCGGCTGGCAGCGACTCAACTTGCTGCAAGTCTGGACTTATCAAAGTATCAGGTTGCTTATGATAGCAAGAACAAGAAGGTCAACCCGCCAACCTTTGTGACGACCAGCTTAACTCCACGGCGACCCAAGAACCCCTTTGACTTGGACGCAGATCTTTCATCAATCCTGACTGATGAGGATGACTTCGCGGCTCTAGCCAAGTGAAACTGGGTACTGGGCGACTTGCAAATTGAAGTCGGCCAAAGCTCGCAGCAAAACGATCCAAGGGCGCCAACAGAATAAACTTCATTGATTTGGCCCTAAGAGCCATGTAATAGGTCTCTTTTAGGAATCGGTACTGCCTTTGTGATACTTTCGAAAAGAATCCTTATGTCGCCCTTAAGGCGATTTGAAATACTGGATCCGCCGTTTGAAAATTCTTTATAATGCTTAATCCGCCATGGATGAATTGATTTTGATCATCAACCTGTTTTAAGCTTGAAAAACATATGTGAAATCAAATAAATGATAACAAATATTTTCAAGATGAATCAGGAAAAAAGGCTTGGAAAACCTTGTGGCAGTGCCAGGAAGGAAAATAAAAAATAGCAATTTCGTCGGCTCATAAGGTCGCGACAGGATGGGGCGAGTCAGAAAACTCAAGCGCCACCCTAGATGATGGTTTCGTCGGCTCATAAGGTCGCGACAGGATGGGGCGAGTCAGAAAGCTCAAGCGTGCACCCTATATGATAATTTCGTCGGCTCATAAGGTCGCGACAGGATGGGGCGAGTCAGAAAGCTCAAGCACACACCCTAAATGATGGTTTCGTCGGCTCATAAGGTCGCGACAGGATGGGGCGAGTCAGAAAGCTCAAGCGCGCACCCTAAATGATGGTTTCGTCGGCTCATAAGGTCGCGACAGGATGGGGCGAGTCAGAAAGCTCAAGCACACACCCTAAATGATGGTTTCGTCGGCTCATAAGGTCGCGATAGGATGGGGCGAGTCAGAAAGCTCGAGCACACACCCTAAATGATAGTTTCGTCGGCTCATAAGGTCGCCACGGGATGGGGCGAGTCAAAAAGCTCAAGCACACGTCCTAAATGATAGTTTCGTCGGCTCATAAGGTCGCGACAGGATGGGGCGAGTCAGAAAGCTCAAGCACACACCCTAAATGATGGTTTCGTCGACACATAACATCGCGATAGGATGGGGCGAGTCAGAAAGATCAAGCACACACCCTAAATGATAGTTTCGTCGGCTCATAAGGTCGCGATAGGATGGGGCGAGTCAGAAAGCTCAAGCACACACCCTAAATGATGGTTTCGACGGCTCATAAGGTCACGACAGGATGGGGCGAGTCAGAAAGCTCAAGCACACACCCTAAATGATGGTTTCGTCGGCTCATAAGGTCGCGACAGGACTGGGCGAAAGAACTCCCGGAGGGGGGCTGCCAGGGCGCCACAAACCCTGACACCGCCACCCCCTGGTGGCGGAGTGGGGGCTTGTGGGCTCCCTGACGGCCCACTAGCCCCCCCTCTTTTGCTATATGAAGCGTCTTGGTCCAGAAAAAAATCAGACGGGAGCTTTTTCGTGGTTTCGCCGCCGCCACGAGGCGGAACTTGAGCAGATCCAATCTAGAGCTCCGGTAGGACGATCCTGTCGGGGAAACTTCCCTTCCGGAGGGGCAAATCGTCGCCATCGTCATCACCAACACTCCTCTCATCGGAGGGGAGGCATCTTCATCAACATCTTCATCAGCACCATCTCCTCTCCAATCCCTAGTTCATCTCTTGTAACCAATCTTCGTCTCGCAACTCCGATTGGTACTTGTAAGGTTGCTAGTAGTGTTGATTACTCTTTGTAGTTGATGCTAGTTGGATTACTTGGTGGAAGAGTTTATGTTCAGATTATTGATGCTATTCATTACACCTCTGATCATGATTATGATTATGTTTTGTGAGTAGTTACTTTTGTTCCTGAGGACATGGGATAAGTCATGCTGATAATAGTCATGTGAATTTGATATTCGTTCGGTATTTTGATATGATGTATGTTGTTTTTCATCTAGTGGTGTTATGTGAACGTCGACTACATAACACTTCACCATATTTGGGCCTAGAGGAAGGCATTGGGGAGTAGTAAGTAGATGATGGGCTGCTGGAGTGACAGAAGCTTAAACCCCAGTCTATGTGTTGCTTCGTGAGGGGCTGATTTGGATCCACTAGTTTAATGCTATGGTTAGACTTCGTCTTAATTCTTCTTTTGTAGTTGCGGATGCTTGCGAGAGAGGTTAATCATAAGTTGGATGCTTGTCCAAGTAAGGGTAGTACCCAAGCGCCGGTCCACCCACATATCAAACTATCAAAGTAACTTACGTGAATCATATGAACATGATGAAACTAGCATGACAGAAATTCCCGTGTGTCCTCGGGAGCGTTTTTCCTCCTATAAGACTTTGTTCGGGCTTGTCCCTTGCTACAAAAGGGATTGGGACACTTGCTGCACTGTTTTGACTACTTGTTACTTGTTACTTTTTGCTCTCTACGTTTCACCTTGCTACACAATCACTTGTCACCGCTACTTTCAGTGCTTGCAGTTATTACCTTGCTGAAATCCGTTTATCAGAGCCTTCTGCTCCTCGTTGGGTTTGACACTCTTACTTACCGAAAGGACTACGATTGATCCCCTATACTTGTGGGTCATCAAGACTCTTTTCTGGCGCCGTTGCCGGGGAGTGAAGCGCCTTTGGTAAGTGGAAATTGGTAAGGAAACATTTTTATACTATGCTGAAATTTATTGTCACTTGTCACTATGGAAATTGTTCCTTTTAGGAGTTTGTTCGGGGTATCATCACCACGAACGGAAGCACGAGGAGTTGTTCCTCAACCTGAGGTACCTACTGAAAATATCTTTTATGAAATTCCTTCGGGTATGCTTGAGAAACTACTGGCTAATCCTTTCACAGGAGATGGATCTTCACATCCAGACTTGCATCTGATCTATGTAGATGAAGTTTGTGGTTTACTTAAGCTTGCAGGTTTTCCCGAGGATGAGGTAAATAAGAAATTATTTCCTTTATCTTTGAAGGATAAGGCGTTGACATGGTATAGGCTATGTGATATTACTAGATCATGGGGCTACAATCGGTTGAAATTGGAATTTCATCAAAAGTTCTATCCTATGCATTTAGTACATCGTGATCGGAACTTTATTTATAACTTTTGACCTCGTGACAGGGAAAGCATAGCTCAAGCTTGGGGGAGGCTTAAATCAATGCTATATTCATTCCCCAATCATGAGCTCTCGAGAGAAATCATCACTCAAAACTTTTATGCTCGGCTTTCTCATGAAGATCGTACCATGCTTGACACTTCTTGTACCGGTTCTTTTATGAAGAAGGATATAGATCACAAGTGGAATTTATTGGAGAGAACCAAACGCAACTCTGAAGATTGGGAGCTGGAGGAAGGTAAGGAGTCAGGTATGAATTTCCAGTTTGATTGCGTTAAATCTTTTGTTGAGACAAACACTTCTAGAGATTTTAGCGCTAAGTATGGACTTGACTCTGAGATAGTAGCTTCTCTATGTGAATCTTTTGCTACTCATATTGATCTTCCCAAAGAGAAGTGGTTTAAATATCATCCTCCTGTAGAAAGCAACATAGCCAAAACCAATTTAGTTGAGGAGAAAGTCATTGTTTTTAGTGATCCTGTTGTTCCTTGTGCTTGCACTGAGAAACCACCATACCCTGCTAGGATAAAGGATTATTCTAAAGCTCCAACTGTGATACGTAGGGGTTACATTAGACCACTTGCACCCCCTGAGGAAATTAGAGTTGAACCTAGTGTTGTTATTATCAAAGATCTCTTAGCCGAATACATAGACAGGCATGCTATCAAATTTTGTGAGGACTCCGCTAGAATTGCTAAACCTCACGCGAAAGACAAGCACGGACCTGTAGTTGGCCTGCCCGTTGTTTCTGTCAAGATAGGAGATCACTGTTACCATGGTTTATGTGATATGGGAGCTAGTGTTAGTGCAATACCTCATTCTCTATATGATGAAATCAAAGATGAGATTGCACCTGCTGAGTTAGAACCCATTGATGTCACTATTACGCTAGCTAATAGAGACACTATCTGCCCTTTGGGAATTGTGAGAGACGTAGAAGTCCTGTGTGGCAAGACGAAGTATCCTACTGATTTCCTCGTCCTTGGTACTGCACAAGATAGCTTTTCTCCCATCATATTCGGTAGACCCTTTCTCAACACTGTCAATGCTCACATTGATTGCGTTAAGCACACCGTCACTGTTAGTTTCGAGGGTGTGTCTCATGAATTTAACTTCTCCAAGTCTGGAAGACAACCCCATGAAAGAGAGTCGTCTGGTAGGGATGAAATCATTGCTCTTGCCTCTATTGTCGTACCTCCTACGGATCCTTTAGAGCAATATCTTCTTGAGCATGAAAATGATATGCATATGGAGGAAAGAGATGAGATAGATAAAATTGTCTTACAACAATATCCTATTCTCAAGAATAATCTTCCTGTTGAACTGCTTGGGGATCCTCCCCCACCAAAGGGTGATCCTGTGTTCGAGCTTAAACAGTTGCCTGATACTCTTAAGTATGCCTATCTTGATGAGAAGGAGATATATCCTGTCATTATTAGTGCTCTCCTCTCAGAGCACGAAGAGAAGAAGTTACTAAGAACTCTAAGGAAGCACCGTGCTGCTATTGGATATACTCTTGATGATCTTAAGGGTATTAGTCCTACTCTATGTCAGCACAAGATTAAAACTGATCCTGACTTTAAACCAGTTGCTGATCATCAAAGGAGATTGAATCCTAAGATGAAAGAGGTCATTAGAAAAGAAATATTAAAGCTTCTTGAAGCAGGAATCATTTATCTTGTTGCTCATAGTGATTGGGTAAGTCCAGTACATTGCGTACCTAAGAAGGGAGGTATCACCGTCGTTCCTAATGATAAGGATGGACTAATCCCTCAAAGGATTATTACCGGCTATAGAATGGTGATAGACTTCCGGAAACTGAACAAGGCAACTAGGAAAGATCATTATCCTTTGTCGTTTATCGCCCAAATGCTAGAAAGGCTATCAAAGCACACACACTTTTGCTTTCTAGATGGTTATTCAGGTTTCTCGCATATACCTGTTGCACAATCTGATCAAGAGAAACCCACTTTCACCTGCCGTTTCGGTACCTTTGCCTATAGACGTATGCCTTTTGGCTTATGCAATGCACCTACCACCTTCCAAAGATGTATGATGGCTATATTCTCTCACTTTTGTGAAAAGATTGTCGAGGTTTTCATGGATGATTTCTCCGTTTACGGGTCTTCCTTTGATGATTGCCCCAGCAACCTTGATCGAGTCTTACAAAGATGCAAAAAAACCAACCTCGTTTTGAATTAGGAGAAGTGCCACTTTATGGTTAATGAAGGTATCGTCTTAGGACACAAAATTTCTGAAAGAGGCATTGAAGTTGATAAGGCTAAGGTTGATGCAATTGAGAAAATGCCTTGCCCCATAGATATCAGAGGTATACGAAGTTTCCTAGGTCATGCTGGTTTCTATAGAAGGTTCATTAAAGACTTCTCTAAGATTTCTAGGCCTCTTGCCAACCTCTTGTAGAAGGATGTTCCTTTTGTTTTTGATGAGGATTGTGAGGAAGCCTTTGAAATACTTAAGAAGGCTTTGATAACCGCACCTATTGTTCAACCACCTGACTGGAACTTGCCCTTTGAAATCATGTGTGATGCTAGTGATTATGTTGTTGGTGTTGTTCTAGGACACAGAGTTGACAAGAAGTTGAATGTCATTCACTATGCTAGTAAAACTCTAGACAGTGCCCAAAGAAACTATGCCACTATGGAGAAGGAATTTTTAGCAGCCGTGTTTGCATGTGAAAAGTTCAGATCTTATATAGTTGACTCCAAAGTCACTATTCACTCTAATCATGCTGCTATTAAGTACCTTATGGAGAAGAAGGACGCTAAGCCTAGGCTAATCAGATGGGTTCTCCTGCTACAGGAATTTTATTTGCACGTTGTTGACAGAAAGGGTGCTGATAACCCTGTAGCAGATAACTTGTCTAGGCTAGAGAATGTCCTTGATGACCCACGACCTATTGATGACAGCTTTCCTGATGAGCAACTGAATGTCATCCGCACTTCACATAGTGCACCGTGGTATGCTGATTACGCAAACTATATCGTAGCCAAATACATACCACCCAGCTTCACCTACCAGCAAAAGAAGAAATTCTTCTTTGATTTGAGACACTACTTTTGGGATGATCCTCACCTTTATAAGGAAGGAGTAGATGGTTTTATTAGACGTTGTGTGCCTGAACATGAACGGGGACAGATCCTGCAGAAGTGTCATTCCGAAGCCTACGGAGGACACCATGCTGGAGACAGAACTGCTCATAAGGTATTGCAATCAGGGTTCTATTGGCCCACTCTCTTCAAGGATGCCCGTAAGTTTGTCTTGTCTTGTGACGAATGCCATAGAATAGGGAATATCACTAAGTGGGTAGAAGCTATCCCCACTAGAAATGTTGATCACCACACCTCTATTAAGATGCTTAAAGAAGTCATTTTCCCAAGATTTGGAGTCCTTAGATACTTGATGACTGATGGCGGTTCACACTTCATTCATGGTGTTTTCCGCAAGATGCTCGCTAAGTATGATGTCAACCATAGGGTTGCATCTCCTTATCATCCTCATTCTAGTGGTCAAGTGGAGTTGAGTAATAGGGAGATCAAATTGATCTTACAAAAGACCGTCAATAGATCTCGAAAGAATTGGTCTAGCAAACTTGACGATGCACTATGGGCTTATAGGACTGCTTATAAGAATCCCATGGGCATGTCGCTGTATAAAATGGTTTACGGTAAGGCCTCTCATTTACCTCTTGAGCTGGAACACAAAGCTTATTGGGCAATCAAAGAGCTCATCTTTGATTTAAAACTTGTCGGTGAGAAGTGGTTGTTTTATATCAGCTCGTTAGATGAATGGAGATCCCAGGCATATGAGAATGCCAGGTTGTTCAAAGAAAAGGTTAAGAGATGGCACGACAAACGAATACAGAAACGAGAGTTCAATATAGGTGATTATGTCCTGCTATACAATTCTCGTTTGAGATTCTTTGCAGGCAAGCTTCTCTCTAAATGGGAAGGTCCCTATGTTATCGAGGAAGTATATCGTTCCGGTGCCATCAAAATCAATAACACGGAAGGAAATTTTCCTAGAGTGGTAAATGGGAAAAGAATCAAGCATTACATCTCTGGTACTCCCATAAATATTGAGACCAATATCATCAATGTCTTAACTCCAGAGGAGTACATAAGGGATGTTTATCAGCATGTTTCAGACCCTGAAAACGAAGATGTATCTGTTTCGATAAGAAATTGGACTCCAATGTTTTTTTCCAATAGGAAATTTCTTCCGTTTTGGAATTTTTGGAAAATTAGAAAAATAAAAAGCAGTCCGGAGAGCGAACGAGGCGGCCACAACCCCTGCCACCGCCCCTACCCCCTGGTGGCGGAGGGCAAGCTTGTGGGCACCTCGTGTGCCTCCCGGACTCTGTTTTCTTGCGGAGGACTCCTTCTGGCCGAGAAAAAATCAATGTATAGTCGTCCAAAGGTTTTGATCTCCGTATCGCGTAGTTTTCCTCTGTTTTCGTTTCGAGCTTGTTTCTGCTGCAGATTTAGAGCAAAGATGTCTCAGGAATCTATTGGGGAGAATGATCTTCGCCAAGTTCATGAGGAAGTAGATGCTGATCTGAAGAGAGTAGAAGTCATGGAAGCCAGGGACCAAGCTAAGGAGAAAACCCAAGCTAGGGAGGAAGTTCAACCCATGTTCAACATTGAAGACGTTGAAGGGGTAGATTTTCTCCAACCCTTCCTCCACGTGTTGTCTCCATCCTTGATTGAACTCTTGAGGTTTTGCGAAACAACTCGTGCTCGCAATATTTCCCTTTCTCGTGAAGTTGTTTTGTTGGAAAACCATGTCACAGATCTCAAAGGTATAAATCAAAGATTGATAGCTCTCTTGGAATCAAAGGCAACAACTCCACCACCATCACCACCGAAGGAAGACAACTAAGCATTGGTATGGGCAATCCCCTTGGCTTCTGCCAAGCTTGGCGGAGTTCCCCTGGTATCGTATCACCTTTATATCTTTTGCTTTTACCATTGTTTTAGTTCTTTCCTTTTCAGTTTTTATTTTCTCTCTTAGAGGAATAAGTCTTTAGTTTTAGTTTGAGTCTTTCGCTTTTGTCTCTCCCCCGATGTATTCGAGCTTACGAGCTATATAATAAAGAGTGTCTTAGTCAAGGGCTTTGCTTTGTGCCATGATCAGAAGTATGAAAAGAAAGATAGCATGAAAGATCATGAGACGATCTTATGGAAAGTGATAACTTCACTTATGGCACGTATGATGATTGAAACTTATTGAGAACAAAACAACATAGACCTCAGCCATTGTTGCAATTAATAAGAAGTAATAAGGAAAGAGAGGTTCACATATAAATATATCATCTTAGACACTTTTTACAATTGTGAGCACTCACCAAACTATTACATGCTTAGGAGTAGATGTTGGACACGGAAGACAACATAATGAATTGTGTTTGCTTGGTTCCAAACAATGTTATATGATTAGAGATCCCCTAGTATGTGACGATTGCTTCCACCTCATATTAGCCAAAACTCCCGCACCAAGTAGAGATACTACTTGTGCATCCATAAACCTCCAACCCAGTTTTGCCATGAGAGTCCACCATACCTACCTATGGATTGAATAAGATCCCTCAAGTAAGTTGTCATTGGTGCAAGCAATAAAAATTGCTTTTTAATACGTATGATCTATTAGTGTGTGGAAAATAAGCTTTGTACGAACCTATGATGAGGAAGACATAAAAGCGACAGACTGCATAATAAAGTTCTTTGTCACAGGAGGCAATATAAAGTGACGTTCCTCCGCACTAGGAGGACACACATTCAAACCTCAAAAGCGCATGACAACCTCTGCTTCCCTCTACGAAGGGCCTATCTTGTACCTTTACTTTTTGCCCTTGTAAGAGTCATGGTGATCTTCACCAATTCCCCGTCACATGCTTGGGAAAGATCTATATTCATATATCAACTTGGAGTTGAGTACTCATGCTTTATTGTTGTTGACTTTACCCTTGAGGTAAACTCTTGGGAGGCAAAACTATAAGCCCCTATCTTCCTCTGTGTCCAACTGAAACTTTGACACCATGAGTACCACGTGAGTTGTAACAATTGTGGAAAACAAAAGAGATGATTGAGTATGTGGGTTTGCCTTACAAGCCCTTATTTGACTCTTTCCGATGTTATGATAAATTGCAATTGTTTCAATGACTATGAATTATTGTTCGTTACTTCTCGGTAAGGTTTTTGCTTCATGCTTTGCTTTGTGAAGGAATTGTTACTTTCCCATAAGAATCTTTATGATGTATTGTTGTTCTATGTGTGATCATGATGCCCTCATGTTAGTATTGTGTTTTATCGACACCTTCGTCCCTAAACATGTGGACATGTTTATGGAACTTGGTTTTCGCTTGAGGACAAGCGAGGTCTAAGCTTGGGGGAGTTGATACGTCCATTTTGCATCATGCTTTCATGTTGATATTTATTACTTTTTGGGCTGTTATATTACTTGTGGTACCATATTTATGCCTTTTCTCTCTTATTTTGCAAGGTTTATTTGAAGAGGGAGAATTCAGGCAGCTAGAATTCTGGACTGGAAAAGGAGCAAATCTTAGTCCACTATTTTGCACATCTCCAAATGCCATGAAAAGTTACGTGGATTTTTTGGGATTATATAAAAATACTGGGCGAAACAACTCCCGGAGGGGGGCTGCCAGGGCGCCACAAGCCCTGACACCGCCACCCCCTGGTGGCGGAGTGGGGGCTTGTGGGCTCCCTGACGGCCCACTAGCCCCCCTCTTTTGCTATATGAAGCGTCTTGGTCCATAAAAAATCATACGAGAGCTTTTTCGTGGTTTCGCCGCCGCCACGAGGCGAAACTTGAGCAGATCCAATCTAGAGCTCCGGTAGGACGATCCTGTCGGGGAAACTTCCCTCCCGAAGGGGGAAATCATCGCCATCGTCATCACCAACACTCCTCTCATCGGAGGGGAGGCATCTTCATCAACATCTTCATCAGCACCATCTCCTCTCCAATCCCTAGTTCATCTCTTGTAACCAATCTTCGTCTCGCAACTCCGATTGGTACTTGTAAGGTTGCTAGTAGTGTTGAATACTCTTTGTAGTTGATGCTAGTTGGATTACTTGGTGCAAGAGTTTATGTTCAGATTCTTGATTCTATTCATTACACCTCTGATCATGATTATGATTATGTTTTGTGAGTAGTTACTTTTGTTCCTGAGGACATGGGATAAGTCATGCTGATAATAGTCATGTGAATTTGATATTCGTTCGGTATTTTGATATGATGTATGTTGTTTTTCCTCTAGTGGTGTTATGTGAACGTCGACTACATAACACTTCACCATATTTGGGACTAGAGGAAGGCATTGGGGAGTAGTAAGTAGATGATGGGTTGCTGGAGTGACAGAAGCTTAAACCCTAGTCTGTGCATTGCTTCGTGAGGGGCTGATTTGGATCCACTAGTTTAATGCTATGGTTAGACTTTGTCTTAATTCTTCTTTTGTAGTTGCGGATGCTTGCGAGAGAGGTTAATCATAAGTGGGATGCTTGTCCAAGTGAGGGCAGTACCCAAGCGCCGGTCCACCCACATATCAAACTATCAAAGTAACGAACGCGGATCATATGAACATGATGAAACTAGCATGACAGAAATTCCCGTGTGTCCTCGGGAGCGTTTTTCCTCCTATAAGACTTTGTTTAGGCTTGTACCTTGCTACAAAAGGGATTGGGCCACTTGCTGCACTGTTGCTACTACTTGTTACTTGTTACTTTTTGCTCGCTACGTTTCACCTCGCTACACAATCACTTGTTACCGCTATTTCAGTGCTTGCAGTTATTACCTTGCTGAAATCCGTTTATCAAAGCCTTCTGCTCCTCGTTGGGTCCGACACTCTTACTTATCAAAAGGACTACGACTGATCACCTATACTTGTGGGTCATCAGGGAGTAGTGCTTGGTTTTGGGTTCATACCGTGCGGTGACCTCACCCAGTGACAGAAGGGGTAGCGAGGTGCTATCCCACTGACAACAGCGCCAGAAATTGACACGTTGACAGAGGCTGGTCTTGCATTAGTTTTTCCCTTGAAGAGGAAAGGGTGATGAAGCACAGGAGCAGTAAGTATTTCCCTCAGTTTGAGAACCAAGGTATCGATCTAGAAGGAGGGTCTCGTCAAGTCCAGAGTACCTGCGCAAACACAAACAAGCTTGCACCCAACGCTTCAAAGGGGTTGTCAATCCCTTCAAGATTGCTTGAAAAGTGAGATTTGAAGGCGGAAAGTGCAACGAAGTAAAAAGTGTAAGGCTGAAAATATGGTGTGGAGTAGACCCTGGGGACCATAGTGTTCACTAGAGGCTTCTCTCAAAATAGCAAGTATTACGGTGGGTGAACAAATTATTGTCGAGCAATTGATAGAACCGCGCAAAGTCATGATGATATCTAAGGCAATGATCATACATATAGGCATCACGTCCGAGACAAGTAGACCGATACTTTCTGCATCTACTACTATTACTCCACACATCGACCGCTATCTAGCATGCATCTAGTGTATTGAGTTCATGACGAACAGAGTAACGCTTTAAGCAAGATGACATGATGTAGAGGGATAATCTCAAATCAATGATGAAAACCCCGTATTTTTAGCCTTGATGGCAACAACACGATGCGTGCCTCGCTACCCCTTCTGTCACTGGGTGAGGTCACTGCACGGTATGAACCCAAAACCAAGCACTTCTCCCATTGCAAGAATCATAGATCTAGTTGGCCAGACAAAACCCACAACTCGAAGAGAATTACAAGGATATGAAATCATGCATAAGAGAGATCAGAAGAAACTCAAATAAGATTCATAGATAATCTGATCATAAATCCACAATTCATCGGATCTCGACAAACACACCGCAAAAGAAGATTACATCGGATAGATCTCCATGAAGATCATGGAGAACTTTGTATTGAAGATCCAAGAGAGAGAAGAAGCCATCTAGTTACTAGCTATGGACCCGTAGGTCTATGGTGAACTACTCACGCATCATCGGAGAGGTCATGGTGTTGATGGAGAAGCCCTCCATGTCCAAATCCCCCCTCCGACAGGGCACCAGAACGTGCCCCAGATGGGATCTTGCGGAGACAGAAGCTTAAGGCGGCGGAAAAGTACTTTCGATGATCTCCTGATTTTTTGGGGAATTTTAGGGAATATATGTAGCGACCCAACTCAAAACGAGTCAAGCCTCTGTGTAGCTGTGCCATCCCTGGATCAGTATGCTGGCACACACAGTACATCAATGTATATATCAAAGTGCAATCACATGTAAATAGCGTAAAACTGATATATACCTTAAATATCTCAGCGGAAGCAGTCAAGGGAGTGGAGTCCCAATAAACACCAACGACAAGTTGAGTGTAGACCGTAACCCTGAATCGTACTCTTACTCGTCGAAGAAAAAATGTCTGCAACATAAGACGTTGCAGCCGTGTAGGTCAGCATATTGAATATGTCGGCAAGTCAAATATGAGAGGGGGTAAAATATCATCTATACTATATGCATATATGGGAGGTGGTGTTGTAAGTTTTAGCGTAAAGCAAATTTTCTCCTACAACAAGAGAGGGGCTAAAAGCAAAATATTACTACGTAGTTGGTTGTTAATGAGATGGTTCCGCCAACCAGTTCTCATACCCAAGTTATCAATATTACCCACATCAAATATATATAATGGTATTGAGAATTCCAGATAACTTCAGTTCCGTTGGCTCAAGTTGTCCATGACCGTGGACACGACTAATCGATTAGGTTTGAGTACTCTGCAGAGTTTTGCACACGTTCCCCACAAGATTTGATCGCCTCCGTGTATGTCCTCGCACTTCAGGGTGTTTGAAGACCGGATGATCAAAACATGGTCTTTCAACGGGTCCCTCTGAATCCCTGTCGGTGCCCATCCAATCCTATCGTTCTTCTACATCTGCTAGAACCGCCTGTCCAGAGTCGCCGCGTTGTCCAACCAAGCCAGAGCCCATAATGACTTGTGGTTGTGCAGGTAAGCCTTGGGTCTTGAAAATATCCTTCCGTCTCTTTGAGCCTGGGTGAAGCTTTCCGCAAGATGTCATGGCACGTCTCCAGCATCCCGGGTCATCCACTAGTTTCTCCAGGGAGCCGATCAACCGTCCTTCACCCAGAGTTGCATTGCATGACGAGGTCTTGAAAAGTCTTGACTTACCCGGTCTTGGTAATTAAATTATTCTCGCATCACTCGTGATAAACTCTCAACCAAAATCCCGTCTACTCAAGCATAGCAATATGAAATTTATCGTCCCGGGCCAAGTAACGGGGTTGTTGGGTGCCTACCACATGATACTACAATATGTAACCATAATTTCCAAGTACCTACTCAGCATGCAATTGGGCATAGGATGGTAGAACTACGATGCATAAAACATAGGTGATACATGATCAAATGACTTGCCTGGTGATGTTGACGAAGAAGAATTTTCGTTCTCGAGGAATAACTTGATAGACTACTCGTCACTCTCCGATGAAATCTATATAACAACCATATAATTCACGTATGCACTCATACTAGCAATCATTCTAGCAATCAAAACAAAGGAGAGAGCGAATAAGAATCCGAAAGAAACTTCAACTAAAACTAGGAGTCTTCTACTACATCAAACACTAAATAGTTTTTTTGTTCTAACTGAAAATAAAACATTAAATAACAGATAACTAAGATATAAATTTAACCAATATAAAAAAAGTATTTTACATAAAACTATTTTTAAAGTATTTTCAAATGGGAGTTGAAACAGTAGAGAAATCAATTGCAAGTTATTAGAGAACTAGAATTGATTTCATGATAACAAATAAAAATAAAAATAAAAATTTGTTGAAAACCTACTTTTAACTAACAGAAACAAAATATAAACTTTCTGAAATATAAAAGAAAATAATTTAAAAACAATTAAAGAAAAAGAAATAGCCATAATCCTAAAAGAACTAAAACAGAATCTGTTTTGGTAAAAACCCCAAGTAAAATTATTTAAAAAAAATTGAAACTTAAACTACTGAAAGATATGATCACTAGCAAACAGAAGCAAAAAGAATTAAATTAAAATCTATTTTTAAACTCCCAGAATAAGCAAAACAAGGTTTAAACTAAATCTAGTCTAATTCAAATTTGAAAATTTCAAACATAGGCAAATAATATGTTTTCGGAAACTACAAAAAAATTGTGATCTAAAGCAAAAAAGAGTCACCTAATTCGGAGTTATACACTAATAGATATGATTTTTATAAGTTTTCTCTTTTTCTGAAAAAAAAACTGTGACGGGATTTCTATGAAGCTCACCGTGGCTGGACAGGCTTGGAGGTGCTCCGGCGAGGTGGAGGTCGCCGGCAGGGAGGGGGGACGGCGGAGGAGGTCTGCGCTGTGGAGAGGAGCGTTAGGGGCTCCTGGAGGCGAGGGGGTGGTGTCCTGGCGATGTGGGCGTGCTCCTTGTGAGCTTCTATAGACAGGGAAAGGGGAGATGGTGGCGAGGTGGCTACGGGCAGGGAGGAGGCGAGTTGATGGGGAAAATGGAACGAGGAGGAGGAGGGGGTTCTTATAGGGGGCTCGGGAGGCGCCGGGAAGGAAGGGAGAGGGAGATCAGGAAGGTGGAGGTTCTTTGTCTCCATTGCTATGGAAGTTCCTCGGAGAGAGGGAGTAAGTGAGGAAGAAGAAGTTCCTATTGGGCCAGATTTGGAAAGGCTTTAATGGGCCAGGGCAAAGTTTCCAATAAATTGCGATTTCTTGCCTATTTTTAAAAAACGGAAAGTAAACAATAAAAGGGAAACTAAATAAATTCGGAATATAGAGTTTCTATATACTAAAATTATCAAAAAAATAAAATCTAAATGATAGGCATTTTTCCACGGCCAAAATAAAAACTTCAAAAAATGTTTTTTCAGAAAATCCCCTAAATGCTTTATTTCTTTTTGCAAATAATTACTCAAATAAATCTTGGGTGTCATGGCTCAACTATTTCAAAGAATATCCCCGGGTTTGGAGGGTCATGTTTCTCCTCTCCTTTTCTCTTGTTTGACAAAGTATTGTTCCCGGCATTCCGTGAGTGAAGAAGAAAACAAAATGCAAAGGAAAAATCGAAAGGAAATTCAAGTGCCACCTTGGTTCAAATTCTTTGTAGTTTAAGAAGTCATGCTATCTCCTCTCGCTGGTTTTAAAAAGATGAATTTGAACTCACAGGAAACGGGAAAGTCATTTTATTCCCTCTCATTCAAAAGTTTTTGAAAAGTTTCAAATTTCACTCAAGTTTCAATCACTCAAACAAACAAACAATCAATCTAATAATTTTACTAACATTCCAAAATTTGGGATGTTACAATATATAGGCACAACCCCTAGGTCAGGGGACGCTTAGGGGGCCCACAAGCCTGGATGGCGCGGCCTCCCCCCTGGCCGCTGGGTGGGGGCTTGTGGTGCCCCCGGGGCTCCCCTGCCTTGGCTCTCAAGCTCCCCGATCTTCTTCCATTCCAGAAAAAATCTTTTCGGGGATTTTCTTCCGTTTGGACTCCGTTTCAAAATCTCCTCTGAAAGGGGTCAAATACATGGAAAAAATAGGAACTGGCACTTGGCACTGAGTTAATAAGTTAGTCCCAAAAAATAAATAAAAGGCATGCAAAACATCCAAAGTTTGACAAGATAATAGCATGAAACCATCAAAAAATATAGATACGTTGGAGACATATCAAGCATCCCCAAGCTTGACTCCTGCTCATCCTCGAGTAGGGAAGTGATAAAGAATGAATTTTTGATGTAGAATGCTACCTAGCATAGTTGTCCTTTGCAACTTCTTTCACGTGACATGAATGTTCAGATCCGTAAGATTCAAAGCAATAGTTTGCTATTGACATGAAAACAATAATACTTCAAGCAAACTAGCAAAGTAATCATGAACTTTCAAAATAACAAGGCTAAAGAAAGTTATCCCTGCAAAATCATATAGTCTGGCTATGCTCCATCATCCTCACACAACTAATGTAAATCATGCACAACCCCGGATTGGCCAAGTAATTGTTTTCGCACTCTTACTTTCTCAAACTTTTTATAACTATCACGCAATACATGAGCCCGAGCCATGGATATAAGGGGAAGCCAAAGAATATTCTCAAGTATTAGCAGTTGAGTTGTCGATTCAACCACATCTGAAAGACTTAGTATTTGCAGCAAAGTATCAGTAGCAGAGTAGTGTGATAGCAATAGTAGCAACAGTAACCAGTAGCAGCAAAGTGACAACAGTAGCAGCAGTGACAGCAATAGCGACAGAGTAACAGTAGCGGCAGTGACAGCAGTAGCAGCAAAGTAACGTAGCAAGGAACAGAAGGAAAAACTCGTAGGCATTGGATCGGTGATGGATGATTATGCCGGATGTTATTCGTCATGCAACAGTTATAACACGGAGAGATAAGTAACTAGCTCCAATTCATCAATGTAATGTAGGCATGTATTCCGTATGTAATCATACGTGCTTAGGGAAAAGAACTTGCATGACATCTATTGTCCATCCCTCCCGTGGCAGCGGGGTCCTAATGGAAACTACGGGATATTAAGGTTCTCCTTTTAATAAAGAACCGGACCAACGCATTAACACTTAGTGAATATATGAACTCCTCATACTATGGTCATCTCCGGGAGTGGTTCCGGCTATTGTCACTCCAGGGTTGCCGGGTCATAACACATAGTAGGTGAATACAACTTGCAAGATAGGATCAAGAACACACATATATTGACGACAACATAATAGGTTCAGATCTGAAATCATGGCACTCGGGCCCTAGTGACAAGCATTAAGCATGGCAAAGTAGTAGCAACATCAATCTCAGAACATAGTGGATACTAGGGATCAATCCCCATCAAAACTAACTCGATTACATGATAGATCTCATCCAACCCATCACCGTCCAGCAAGCCTACGATGAGATTACTCACGAACGGTGAAGAGCATCATGGAATTGGCGATGAAGGAAGGTTGGTGATGACGATGGCGACGATCTCCCCTCTCCAGAGCCCAGAACGGACTCCAGATCTGCCCTCCACAGGAAGAACAGGAGGTGGCGGCGCCTCCGTATCGTAAAACACGATGAACTCTTCTCTCTGATTTTTTTCTGAACGGAAGGGACTAAATAGAGCTGGAATTGGAGGCGGTGGAGCAACGTGGCCCCCACAAGCCTGCTAGGCGCGGCCAGGGGGGCGCTTCTGGTGGGCTTGTGGGCTCCACGCTCCACTTCTTCGGTTGATTCTTGCGCTAGTATTTTTATATATTCCACAAAAAATCCTCGTAAATTTCCAGGTCATTCCGAGAACTTCTATTTCTGCGCAAAAACAACACCATGGCAATTCTGCTGAAAACAACGTTAGTCCGGGTTAGTTCCATTCAAATCATGCAAATTAGAGTCCAAAACAAGGGCAAAAGAGTTTGAAAAAGTAGATACGACGGAGACGTGCCACCGGGTTGCTTGGGGCCTTGGATGAGCACTCGCATCATAATGAACTTCCGCTTCATGCACAAACAAGGGGAAGGTTATAGATACATAGAGTCACGGGCCACGTGCTATGATTGTTGCTCTGCTCCCCAAAAGGACTAATGCCATCTGCACTTAAATCAAACCAACAGTTCCTTGCGTCATCTACAAAGTCTGGACACTCTCACTCGATTTTCCTCCACTGCAACCCATCAACGGGTACTCTCAACTTCCCATCTTTCTTACGCTCGTCTTTGTGCCATCGCATCAACTTGGCATGCCCTTTATTTTGGAACAAACGTTTCAACTGTGGTATTATAGGAGCATACCACATCACCTTGGAAGGAATCCTCTTCCAGGGGTGCTGGCCCTCAACATCGTCACCATGGTCATCGCAGTCGATCTTATAGTGCAACGCACCGCATACCGGGTTGCTACATCTTGAGCTTGCGTTGGTTTTCCCTTGAAGAGGAAAGGGTGATGCAGCAAAGTAGATAAGTATTTCCCTCAATTTGTTGAGAACCAAGGTATCAATCGAGTAGGAGGAACTAGCAAGGCTCCATAGTAGTACCTACACAAATAATGAAACACTTGCACCCAACGCTGTAAAGGGGTTGTCAATCCCTTCAGAGTTATTTGCAAGGATGAGATCTAATAGAGATAGGTATGAAATAGTGATAGATCTGAAAGTAAAACAAAAGTAAATAAATTGCATAAAGGTATTTTTGGTATTTTTGGTTTATACATCTGAAAATATATTATGGAAAATAGACCCAGGGGGCATAGGTTTCACTAGAGGCTTCTATCATAAAAGAAAATAATACAATGGGTGAACAAATTACTGTCAAGCAATTGATAGAAAAGCAAATAATTATGAAGATATCCAAGGCAATGATTATGCATATAGGTATCATGTCTGTATCAAGTAGACCGAAACGATTCTGCATCTACTACTATTACTCCACACATTGACTGACTCCTGCCTGCATCTAGAGTATTAAGTTCATGAAGAACAGAGTAACGCATTAAGTAAGACGACATGATGTAGAGGGATAAAATCAAGCAATATGATGAAAACCCCATCTTTTTTATCCTTGATGTCAACAATACAATACGTGCCTCGCTGCCCCTACTATGTCACTGGGTGAGGACACCGCAAGATTGAACCCCAAACTAAGCACTTCTCCCATTGCAAGAATTACCAATCTAGTTGGCCAAACCAAACAAATAATTCGAAGGGACTTGCAAAGATATGAAATCATGCATATAAGAGTTCAAAAGAGACTCAAATAATATTCATGGATAATCTGAACATAAACTCATAATTCATCGGATCTCGACAAACACACCGCAAAAGAGTAATACATCGGATAGATCTCCATGAAGATCATGAAGAACATGGTATTGAAGATCAAAGAGAGAGAAGAATCCATCTAGATACTAGCTATGGACCCGTAGGTCTGTGGTGAACTACTCACACATCATCGAAGGGGCAATGGAGTTGATGTAGGTGCCCTCCATGATCAATTCCCTCTTCGGCAGATTACCGAAAAAGGCTCCCAAATTGGATCTCTCGGGAAGAGATGCTCCTGGCGGCGTAAAAGTATTTTTGTGGCTCTTTTTGGCGATACGGGAATATTTGGAAAATTATAGGCCAAGGATTGCGGTTAGGAGACTTGCAGGGGGGCCACAAGCCTGGCTTGTGGCCTCCCGACAACTTCCTTGCCCCCTACTCGAAGCGTGTTGCGTGTTTTATAGTCTAGAAAAAATATTTACGGAGATTTTATTCCCTTTGGACTTCGTTTAATATTCCTTACCTGTAATATTCAAAAACATGGAAAAACAGAAACTGCACTAGGCTTTGGATTAATAGGTTAGTCCCCAAAAAATATAAAACAACCTATAAATGCATATAAAACATCCAAAGCAGGTAATATAATAGCATGGAACAATAAAAAAATATAGATACGTTGGATACGTATCACGGACATGCATTCAAATTCTCGTACTCCTCATCGCGGTAGAGGATGCAATCATTAGGGCATGCATGTATCTTCTCCACCTTTAATCCTAGAGGGCAGATAGCCTTCTTTGCTTAGTACGTACTGTCAGGCAATTCGTTGTCCTCTAGAAGCATCTTTTTTAACATTTTCAGCAACTTTTCAGAACCCTTGTCAGGCACACCATTCTGTGCCTTCCATTGCAGCAATTCCCGTGTGGTACCCAACTTCTTCTTGTCATCTTCGCAATTTGGGTACAACAATTTCTTGTGATCCTCTAACATGCGCTGCAACTTCAACTTCTCCTTTTCACTTGCGTAGTTTCTCTTTGCATCAACAATGGCCCGACCAAGATCATCAGCGGGCTCATTTGGTGCCTCTACTTCAGCTTCTTCCCCCATTGTAGTACCATCGTATTCAGGGAACAACGGATAGCCGTCATCATCATCTTCTTCTTCATTCTCTTCCATTAGAACCCCTCTTTCTCCATGCTTGGTCCAACAGTTATAGCCGGACATGAAACCTGACGTAAACTGGTGGACGTGAATGACTCTTGACTTAGAGTAAGTTTTATCATTCTTACATACAACACATGGGCAACACATAAAACCATCATGTTGGTTTGCCTCAGCTGCACGCAGAAAACTCTACAAGCCATCAATGAACTGGGGAGAGCGTCTGTCATCGTACATCCATTCCCAGTTCATCTTCATTACACAAGACCGAAAAGACCAAATTAATACAAGTTCACACATAAGGTTCATACACACTTATTCTCATAAAACAACATACAAGAGTTTCTAGCTAAAGCATTCAAATGCAACAACAAATGCGATCAAGTTCGCAACTAAGGTAACAATTGATCCAACAACACGGTGATACCAAGCCTCTTTATTAATGACATATTTTCTAATCTTTCTAATCTTCAAGCGCATTGCATCCATCTTGTTCTTGTGATCATCGACGACATTGGCAACGTACAACTCCAATTTCATCTTCTCTTCTTCATTTCTTTTCAATTTTTCTTTCAAATACTCATTTCCTTTTTCAATTAAAATTAACTTCTCGACAAGAGGGTCGGTTGAAATTTCCGCTTCACATACCTCCTAGATAAAAATACCGATGTCAACTTGATGGGCATAATTTTCATATAAACGAGAAATGCAACAAATAGTTATAAAAGAGAATATACCACATCCTAATCATAAACCGGACGAGGGCCGACGGGGACGTATATCAAGACCATGGCGCTATGTATAACAAATAATAATACAGGTAAGAAAACTATCTAAATCATACAAATAATATATAGTTTTTGAAATAAAAAGGATAAGAACAAGAGGATCACCAAGGTGGTGCCGACGACGAGACGGTGCGGCCGATCGATGGTGGTTAGGACGGGGACAGAAAGGAACTGAGTAAACCACACCTACACATATGCAATCTAAGAAGTTAACTAGAGCTCAAATTGCATATAAATAAAATAAACTCCCACATAATTACTCCCAAACTAAAACCCACAAATCACTATAATTATAGAGCATTGCACGAGCTAATCTAGCAATGAGAGATGAAAGGACAAAGTTGCTAACCTTTTGTGAACCCTTGGATGGATGAGGTGCCTCAAATCTTGACAAATATGGAAAGAAATTGAGGATGAACTCGAGCAAGTGAAGAGAACAGAGGAGGGAAAGGAGAAAACAGAGAGCTTCGGCTCGGACTGGACGAAGTACTTTATAGTGATACTTTTAGTCTCGGTTGGTGATACAAACCGGGACTAAAGATCTACCCTAGTCCCGGTTTGTATTACCAACCGAGACTAATGGCCCTCGTAGGGGGCCCAGGCTGACAAAACCCTGCCACCCCCTTTAGTCCCGGTTGGTAACACCAACCGGGACTAGAGGTTCCTAATAAACCGGGACATAAAGCATGCCTCATGAACCGAAGCTAGTGGCATCATTAGTTCCGATTCAAAAGCAAACCAGGACTAATGCTTCGAACCAAAGCCCTGTTTTCTACTAGTGCTACCTAGCAGATGGCATCTATCCGAGATGGTCCACATTTGTGAAGACTATCTCAAATCCTGCACCAGGAGGCAAGCACTCCTATTTTGCCTAGCGCCAAGAAGCTTGCAGGAAGGATGTCGAGCGGGCATTTGGTGTGCTTCAATCTCGTTTTGCTGTTATCGGTACCCCGCTCAGACCTGGTCGAAAGATCAAATGTGGGAATTCATGACTTGTTGTGTTATCTTGCACAACATGATCATTGAGAGCGAGCAGGAGGAGCCAGTGTTTGACACTGAACCATATTACAGCCAAGGTCCTCTTGCCCAAGTTAATCACCAGTTACCGGCAACCTGGACTGCCTTCCTCAACAAGCGTCAGGAAATCCGAGACCCATAGGTGCATCAACAACTGCAACAGGATTTGGTGGAGCACCTATGGAGGCTCAAGGGCAACACCTAGCTCTATTTTGATTTGTATTAACATGTTAAACTATTATTTGATTTGTATTGACGTCTGTGATAAACTATTGTTGTTCAATTTGTGCTGAAAAATGTTGAACATGGGCTAAAAATAGATCAAATTTATGCTGAAATTGGGCCGAAACGGCGGCTGGGAGGCGCCCTTGGGTGGGTGGGTGGGAAGCCGAGCCCTCCCAAACCGTTTTTTGCGCCGACGGATCTCCAGCCGGCGTTATTTTGGGCCACCGGGACCGAACGGTTGGAGATGTTCTAACTTCCATACCGTGTCTAACATGAAGACTGCGCACATGGGCCAGCACGGCACGGGCCCACTAATATTGATGCGAGGTATGCTGTAAGGCACTGGCCAACGGAGGCGAGGTACATGCTACATACCGTCATCTATATAAAAAAAAAATAAATAATGGTGATTTGCTCTTTTTTTTTGAAATACGACCCATAGGCAATTTATTTATTTAAAGACCATACATAATCTGAGTGCACAGCCGCACTCAGAAAGTCAGGGATAACATCAAATGTTACAAAATGCATTCCGGTGGAGAGACCTTGGCTTGCAAGCACATGAGCTACTTCATTCGCTTCTCTTCCACTAAACTTTAATTCGAATCCCTGGAAAGACGAGAGATATGAGGACATCTCTCTAAAGATTGGACCACAAACTGAACGGTCCCTGCCTCCATTCCAGTCATCTACCACTGTCTTGCAATCTGAAAAGACCTCAATAATAGGCCACCCTCTCTCCTTTGCTAGCAACATGGCATCTCTGCATCCCAATGCTTCACTTACGTATGGGTCAGTAAGACCAACATATGGACTATACCTCCCCCAATGAAATTTCTTGCATGATCCCTCGCAACAACACTCGTAGCTGATCTTCCTCCCACGGCATCAATTGCCGCATCCGAATTAAGTTTGACAACACCCACTAATGGGGTCGTCCAGGTATCTCTCCTCTTCTGGAATGCTTGCTGCTTGGCAGGAATGGCTAGTGATCTTATATGCTCCTGTATAATCTCCATCGATCTGAGAGGCTGAAATATTGTCTCTCCATGTGTATATTTGTTCCGGTTTCCCCAAATAGTCCACATTACAGAGATGATAATCGCCGCCTCCTCCTTAGCAATGAATCTTGGGTCTAGCAGGTCCCTTGTCCATGTCGAGTGGTATAGCCTTGGGAGCTTAACCCCAAAAAACCCGAGTGTTTCCGCCCAGAATTGTGCTGCCTGGTTGCAGGTAACCAAAGTATGGAACAAAGTCTCATCAGCATTGTCGCACATTGCACATGTTGCAACATCTCCTATATGTCTCCTTGCGAGTTCCGCCCTCGCAGGTAGGAAACCTTTGATGACCCTCCACCAGAAAACACGTATTTTTGGTTGAACATTCAGTTTCCACAAACGCTTCCATGTTTCCTCATCGCCTGACGAACTGCTTGGCCCATCTTGGGCATCACCTTGTCTCTATTTCAGCTCCCTATATGCCGACCTGACCGAGAAAGAGCCTGACCGATCCCAAGCCCATGCCCAGTAATCAGCTTCTTCAGTCCTTGGCCTTGGTATATTCAGAATTGCATTGACATCCGACCCAAGGAACAGTTTTTGGAGTATCTCTGTATTCCACTCTCCACTATCTTCATGCAGCAGGTCCGAGACTAGCTGCACCGGTTCGTCAGACAACCTGCAGATTGGCTTCATCGACGGTGAACCATCGATCCACTGATCATGCCAAATCTCAGTAGTTCGTCCATCTCCTACTCTGCGGATCATCCCTTTCTTAAGCACCTCACGCCCCTGTATGATCGTGCGCCATGTACGAGATGAATTGGCTGGGCATCCAACCTGTAAGAAGTTGCCTTCTGGATAGTATCTCCCTCTCAAGACCCTTGAGCACAAGGTCTCTGGGTGATTCAATAGTCTCCACGCTTGCTTGGCCAACATCGCATCATTGGACAGCTCCAGATCGCGGAAACCGAGTCCTCCCTTCGACTTTGGAATGGCCATTTTCGATCATGCTTGCCAGTGCATTCCTTTCTTATCAAAAGATCTCGCCCACCAATATTTGGACATCACTGTCATGAGTTTACGACACAAGCCTTTAGTGAGTTTAAAGCAACTCATAGAGAAGGCCGGCAAAGCTTGGATCACTGACTTGAGGTGCACTTCTTTCCCTGCACATGACGCTTTCTGAAACTCCATCCATGGACACTTGATCTTGCTGACTCAACTATGTGTTCAAAATTCTGCTATGTAATCTTCCCTGCTGCGGTCGGCGAATCAAGATACTTGTGTGTTAGGGCTTCTCTGTGTATTTGCAACACATTACGTACCCCTCGCTTTGTTGAAGCCCCACACTTTGGGCTAAAGAAAACCGAGCTCTTATGCTTATTAGCACTTTGGCCTGAACCAATACTTTGTTCATTTGCTCTGCTTCCCCAATTCTTTCTTCCCTCCCACGAAAACTCGCCGTGACAATCATCGCTGGCTTGAGCGCCCATGGAGTCGCCGCCGCGGCGGAGGTACCCGCTCCGGTCGAATAGGTCTAAGTCCATAGCCCCGCCCCGCAGGCAACATACTCGCTCCTCCTCCTCGTCTTCGGCACCGCCAAGCCCCCCTCCGACGGGCTTCGGTCGAGCCCCTGCGCCGCCACTTACCTCGCCACCAGCTTCGGTCCACCACCGCGCCTCCTCTTCGTCTCCGGCAGCACGAAGCCGCCCTCCGACGGGCTTCGGTCGAGCCCCAGTGCCTGCTCTGCTACCGAGCTCACCTTCTTCGAACGGACGCGGCGCCTCCTCGTCGGCCGCATTGGACGCGGCAACGGACGGGGACGTCCCCATCTCTTCCGAAGGTATCCCGTCTTCGCCCTCCCCCTCCGCCCCCACCCGCGTTCGTACCCGCGCTCGTGTGATTCGCTGCCGGCTGCCCGTCTCGGTGCGTGATCCGGAGGCGTCCCCCGGATTTCGTCACTAGGGTTTTTAGGAGGTTCAGTGCAGCAGAGTTTTTACCGGGGCTGGAATCATGCGAGCCTGTTCTGTTTCCCTTTGGGGCTTGCTGTTCACGATTGCAGCATTAGGTTGATTTAGAAGTTGGTTTGGACTCGTTCAGATCTTCGTGTGTTTCTATACTTCTAGCATTCCTGTTTGGAATGCCTGCTGAATGCAATTAATGTCCAGCTCTTCCTGTTTTGGATTCGAGGGTAGGTTGTTTCTGTTTGTTTAATGTTGCTAGTCTTCGGTTCTGTTATTGTTGTATGGGGAGGTAAATGGGTGGGACTTGGGAGAAATGGGATAGCTGGTGTCTCTTATGGGAGGGGAATGGGCGGGACTGGGGAGAAATGGGATAACAATTGTCTCTGATGGGCTGATTTAGCAACCAGATTGCAAGAGATAGGGGATTCTGTAGAGAAGAGTTTCTGTTGCTTATGGTTAGAATTTAGTGGTTGGAGTATTATGATTCACCATCTCTTGTTCAGAGTTTCTGGGAATACTTTATTTGTGTGTGAACATATGTAATATGTGTTGATTGTAATGTACTTCAGAGACATGATTTTATTTCTTATTGTACCAATTTGTTCCCAGTTCCTACATTTGCATAAAATTTTATCTTCTTACATTGTGTTAGGTTTTCTATTATCATTGGTTTATGACTTTACATTATCTTTATGTGGTGGTCAATATTGGTGGTGGTAACCATAGATTATGTCAATTAGCTGCCAGTTGATTGATCTCATGTACTACTGTTTCTTTATCAGATATCCCTGTGAAGCTAAAGGGCAACCATGACAAGAAGAAAGAGGTGAGTTAACTATGTCCCTCAAATCGATTTGCCCTACATTAGTGCAATGTTTTGTTTCGTACGTCATTTTGTATCATGGCCATTGAACAGATTTTTCTTATAATCGCACTTCATTACCATGAATATCAAATTACTCATACAGAAGATACCTTGTCCATGTAATCAATTATTTTGTGTCGTTTGCCCTGTTGTGCCAAAAGTTAGCATGTTTGAGTATTCTTTTGGTTCTTATTTAAAAATACTAGTCATGATGAAAATAGCAGATATCTATGTATGTGTGGAACTATTGAAGATCAACCGTTTCTCTCAGCATATGAAAATAACATATATCTATCTATATATGTCTGCACCTATTGAATTAGCTACCACCGTTTCTCTCAGCATGCGATACTCCATGAGTAGTCAGAGCACTATTGAGCTCCTTCGTATCAACTCTGATATGTATGTGCGCTTGTATAGGTTAAAGAGAGTAATGAACCAAGGTCTTCTATGAAAAGATTTGCTGGAAATCAGGGTGAGTGAGACTACTTTGCTTACAACAACTCCATTGGTAATAGAAAAACACACACCATCATAGAGAAGAGATTCCGTTGTTCTCTTTGTGGAAAAAGCATGGAAGGGATTTTCTTGTTAGTAGGTTATGTTTCCCTATGTACACTGTGTACATTAACTAGTTCGAGGGAAGCACTCCATGCATATATTTTTGGATTTTTTGCTCTTTCTCCCGTTGATTGACGTTTGCTTACTTTGATCTTTTATAATTTGGTAGATAGGATACTCTTTGAACACCATTGGCCTTCCTGTGAAGTGTTTTTAAGTTTGTGAGGTTATTGGATGTTTCAGCAGTGGGACCTATGATGGTAAAATCTATTATGTGTGGCATGTGAAGGTCGTAAAGTACATTGTTGAACATATCTTACATGGTGAGAATGGTGTGATTTGGATTTTTATGATTACACTGTCTCTTGCTCTACGTGAGTACGTTATTTGTGTATACACTATAATTTGTGTTGGCTGCAATGTATTCAGTTATTGATACACTCATCTACCTTGCAACAGCTTTTGAAGAGCATGAAAACTTCATCAGAACTGATAGTAGGTTATGTTACATTAAGTTGTTCTAGGGAAGCACTCCATGCATATATTTTTGGATTTTCTTGCTCTTTCTACCATTGATTGACGTTTGATTACTTTGATGTTTTATAGTTTGGTAGATATGATACTCTTGAACACAATGCCTTCCTGTAAAGTGTTTAAGTTTATGAGGTTATTGGATGTTTCAGCCGTGGGATCTATGTGGTAAGATCTCTTTTGTGTGGCATGTGAAGATCGTAAAGTACATTGTTGAACTTACCTTACATGGCCAGAATAGTGTGATTTGGATTTTTATGATTTCACTGTCTCTTGCTCTGTGAGTACTTTTTTTGCGTATACACTATAATTTGTGTTGTCCGCAATGTAATCAACCATTGATACACTTATCTACCTTGCAGGAACCATTGAAGACCATGGAAACTTTATCAGGGTTGATACGAAGGAGCTGAGTAGTGCCTTGACTACTCATGGTGTATCATATGCTGAGAGAACAACTATATTTGATAATCTTGTGAACAGGTGCAATGACATCCTTCAAGAGACTATTGCCCATGAGAGGGGCCGGTGCCAAGTTTTGATCAAGAAAATATCAGATCTAATAGACAAATACATCCCTCTCTGTGATGTTTTAGGGGAGCCTGAAAAAGTATCAGATATTCAGGTATTTGGGGGTTAAAACTCGATTTTTTTGTGTGAATGCATATGTGTTTCATCTGATTTTCTTTGTTTATAGATGACCGCAAGCTTGAAACAGCTCGAAACATTTCTATCATCTACCATTCCTAAACTAGAAGAACTTAAGCAGCAAAGATTCAAAAAAGTAAGTGAGAATTTCGTTTTCCCACATGTACAATTAACTAGCTGGTAGTATGACCATTCTTACTATGGCATGCATTTGAGTTTGCCTTTTTCTGCCAAATAACAGTATCTCCCTTCTCATTAATTTGATCCTAGCAAAGCATTTTAGCAAGCTTTCAATTCTACTTTGTTCTTTCGCTGAATCTTGTTTGAATATTTCCCATGTTTGGTAATTTATCTTCCAATTTATGGGAGGGCCAGATAACATCCAATAACCTGATCCATTTCCATCATGATACATTCCATCTGTAGGAAGCAAAAAACTATAGCTCATGAAAGTAATCCAGTTGACCCGGATATTGCAATATTTATTCATGGTTGACGGTACTTGGGTTCCAGGAGGATTAAACAGCGTGAGCAAATGGATTTTTGGTGCATACAGAGCTTTACAGTTCAAATCACTTAAATTATAGCAAGAACATCTCGTTCCAACTTAAACAGCTTCTCTAATGAGCGGCAATTTGCCACATTTTCTAAGACAGGAAAACTATTCCACCACTCAGACAGCCGTAACCAACTGCCCCGTCACTCTCTCCCTTTCGTCTCCCCAGAAGTCAGAAAATCTGCACCGGCTCACACCCCCACAACGTCGCGTGTTTTGTCTGTGTTTGGAGTGCGTGGAGTTTGGCCCGGTAGTTTTCTCCGATTGTTTTAGCATCATCCTTTTGGAGGTGGAAGGAGGGAAGGGTAAAGAAAATGATAATCGCTGTTAATGGCTCATACACTTGTACGTTTGCACTTGACAACTTAGTAGAGTTTCAAACATTTTGGTTCATTTGCTTCTTTAGTTGGGATAGTCTTATGTCTCTTCTCATTGCTGGAAGTGTGTGATGTACTTTTTGGGGCTATATTTAGTGATGTAATTGTAATCTCAAGACATGGATGGGCGTATACCTGGAAGTTAGTGGGATGTTCTCGCCGGGCAGTAAATTGGGAGTGTGGTTAATAGGAAATTTTGAATCTGGCAATTAAACTTTCCAGCCATACCCGTAACATTTGTATCTCACTACTTGTTTCGCATCTCCATTGCTGTACCAATTTATTGTACTTTGGGAATTGTATTTCATTGGTGTGACCTACACTAAGAAATGCTTATTGCTGAAATTGTGAGAACTGATACATATTGTACTTTTGGAATTGTAGCTTCAAGAATTACAAGGAAGATTGATTGATCTGTGGGACAGTTTGGGAGTTACTATCCTAAAACAGAAGCCTTACTCCTTTATGATGCGAAATTGCACTGCAACACTAGATGAGGTGGTTGAAGCAAAAGCGTTATCGCCTGAAATACTGCAGAAGGTTAGTACCACCTCACAAAACCTATTTTCTTTGGTCTACAAAATTCCGTGATGGCAAATTAGTACTTCTCAAGGTATGGTATCAGCAATCGCTGTTTATCATGTGGCACATATGGCTTCTAACATACCGTTGGCACTCTCGTTACGCTGAATACTTGTCATCTTTGCACAAAAAACCTCCTTTGAAAATATAGCTTCACCCACCTGTGTCTGATGTTGTACAGCGGAGTCGTGTATGGTAGAGTTTTCAGGTTGTATTTATCTAGAAGAATCATCCATGCAGCCTCAATCTTGTCTGCTTTAAGCATATATGGTTTACTGGAATTCTGCATGGAATATAACATTTGAACTTCGGTGTAGGTTGAGTTTGAGGTAGCGAGGCTGGAATTGCTCTTGAAGAAGTCAGTTGCAGACAAAACAAGATATGTCTGTACACAGGCTGAGATGATATATAATGATGGAAAGGCTCCAAAATATGAAGGTAAATTGCTAGAATATGAAAACCTGGGTGGAGGATTGACGTGTTTAGTAGTACTATTAATCATGATTTATAAACCCAAAGATTCATATTTTTCATGCGATTCCATAGATTCACTGTTTGTGTTGTGCGAACAAAGCACTGTCTTACTTATAACCAAGTCTCCAGCTCAAACACACACACACACAAAATATTAGCATCACTACGGTGTAGATCCGACTGAAACTACACACCCTTATCAGGCAAGCTTGCCTGTAGACACTGTTGATGCTCAACTCAGTCGTGGTATGGGATAGGTTTCTAAGTATAACCACCTTAGCATGTGCTGGCGTGCAAGTCTGTAAAAACTTTAGAAAGTACTCCGTAACTCCTTTGTGCATGCCTACAACCAGTTTGCATAAATGCTGAATTAGCACTGTTTTATGCAGAGCCAGCAGATGTACCTCATTTTACAGAGAAAGTGTGCACCTGGGAACAAGAGCATGGAAAAAAGTTTCTCTACAATGGCCATCGCTTGAAGGGGAGACTGCAGAGTGAAGCAGAGGGCCGTCGAAATTTGACTGCTGGGACTTCCCTTGCGGCAGGTATTTGAGTTACTCCTATACCTAACGCTTCAGTTATCAGAGTTATCTTTTCTCATGTATTTTGGGCTGAAAGGTGCTGCCGCTGCTGAGGCTTCGTGGGATTCGTGGAGTGGAAGCTCTGCTTCCGATCATAGTAGCAAGGACCCAAACTTCTGTCCATCCGATGATTCGGAAGAAGTCGAGTCTCGCGCTTGAATCTGCCCACCGTCAACCATGTCTGAAGTTGCTGTGAACTCTTGTTCTGTTCATATACGAAACTACATGTAAGATAGAAGAGCAAAGCGCGGCGTTGACAAACCTGTTACTGAGAAAAATAGAGGCTGTGGAGACCAAAAGATGACCTTAAACTGTAGGTACCAAAAGATGACCTTAAACAACACAATAGTTACCTTTACTCTGTTGGTCTTTTTGTGTGTGTGTGTGTGTGTCCTTAGTGGAGTGTCTTTGGGCGTGCGAAATAAAACAAGGGCCTGTTTGCTGTGCTAAGAATGGAGAGGTAGACCAATAATGGTAGTACAGCGACGCGGTGCGTGAGCAGTCATGGATGACAGAAAAAAATACTGACGCCCACACGCAAGAAGAACAGAGGAAATACGGGGATGGTCCCGTATGACGGGTGGACGGAGAACGGCACTTCCGTGATGCCCGCCGTGATAATGTTCGGTCCGTGGATGTTCACGGGAGTTCCATGTACCGTCTTTGGCGGACGGCCTCTGAGGTAAAAAGAGAAGGAAAGTAGGGCGCGTTCGGACTCGCTCCGCAATTCCGTGCTGCAGCGGAGTGGCATAAATCAGGAGCTGCTAAAAGCTCTGCGGAGAGCCGCCGAACAGGCGCTAAATAACTATCAGACCGGCTCGACGGTGAGCTGCTTCTCTAGTCTCGATGCGCGGGCGGAGGCAGTAGGCGATGGATTCAGAGTTATTATCAGATACGGTCGGTATTGATACACTTGTTTTCCTCGCGTAAATTACATTTTTGTTGCCCCCATGATCTTGTCCATCCAGTTGGTACTTGATGGTTCCCCCCCAGGGCAGTACAAATCATCACCCCGCGCAAAACAACCATGAAACCAAATAGGAAAAACTGGACGGAACAGGTAGGCAACTGAAAGTAGTTTATTTTAGCCAGAAACACACATGCGTTCAAATTAGTCATACCAAAGCCACGCGTTTTGAACACACACAACAGTTTCATTACTGACCTGACGAAGTCTTTTGCAAGGGAATGGCACACACAGCGATTTCATTACTGACCTGACAAAGTCTTCTGCAAGGGAATCACACACACTCATACGTACGGTACGTACGTAGGATCAGGAAGTGATCCGAGATGATCTCTTTCAACTGTTTTCATCCTTTCAGCTTTGCAAACCAAAAGGATGAGGGTAATAGCACTCACTCTCGGATGGAGCGTATAGGCACGGTGGGCCGTGGCCCACCTAGAATTTGATTTTTTTAACATGTAGTACTAATTTAGCCCAAAAAACTGTCCAAGGCCCAGCCGACACTGCCCATCTAGGGTTCTCGTCTCTGCCTCGTCTCGTCTCTACCTCCCGCGCCCCCTTCCCCCCAGCAGCAGTCCCCAGCCGCCACAGCTCCGGCGACTCTTGCCGCTCCTCTCCCCTCTCACCTCTACTGGTCTCCTCCTCGCGCTGCTCCCCTCCTCTCGCCGCTCGCCCCGCTAAGCCGCCGTCGCTCTTCACGTGCAATGACTTTTGCCTTGGAGTGGTGAGTGGATAAGAATACGTGCAATGACTTTTGCCTTGGAGTCATATGACTTTGTTTTCAATCTTCATGTGATGCTCGTCATTCTTGGCCACACTAATGAATTGTCTCAATCATTGCAAAAGAGAGATCAAGATATTGTTAATGCAATGGCATTTGTTAATTTGGTAAAGAATAAAATGCGACATATGAGGTCGCATGGTTGGAAAGAATTTCTTACAAAAGTGACTGATGGGGTTGTACGTTAGGGGTAGGCCTACGGACGTGCTTCCCTATGCCTACCTAGGACCTCTTACGGACATCAGTGTCCTTAAAGTCATCGGAGCAGCCTCGACCTCATTCGGTCCAGCAACCGTCACTCGGTCTGCCTGTAGTCACTCGAATCACCTCGTGCCAGTTGGATACATCTTGGCACTCGGACTACAGCGAGGAGAAGACACCGAAGAGGCTGCAACGGCTAAGGACTTAATCCATCACATGAAGTGCAATGAAGATTCACGTTACCAGTAACACAGAGGGTTAAAGTTGTCGTTTCTAGTAACTTCCCCATTGTAGCATTAATTGCCTTGTAATGAAGCTCGACCGGTTGTGGCAACAACTATATAAGCCACTCCCGAGCTCTAGCTCAAGGGTTCAACACTTTGTAATCTTTTACACCCCATAAGAAAACACTAGCCTCAGGGCTCGAGATGTAGGGTTGTTACCACTTTAGAGTGGGGCCTGAACTCGTACATCCGAGTGCATCCACCGCGGTTAGTTAGACTTTGCCCCTTTGTTCACACCCCTAGGTACTATTGTGAGGGTCATTCCCACGACAGTTGACGCCCACCATGGGGATGCGCGTCTAGCAAATCCAGTGCGGTTGGAGATTTATCACACTTTTGTCAACATGATGACACTCGGTAGAGAGATCCTCTTTGGTTCCCTCAGCTTCATCGTCGACGGCTCGGCGTGGCTGCAGGATGTGCCACTGGACACCGACGCCCTCCCTGCACGAGGTACGTCACATTTCAGCGCAATCGCGCATGCAGTCCTGATTCGGCAGTCGTCGGTGACGTATCATTCGGCATCCCTGTGTCCCGTTGCTCTGCGTCGCAAGCGCTCTGGGAGCTCGTGGATGCAGCGATGGATCAAGCACACCATGGCCAATCAAACCATTTCCGGGCAGGTGGCCATGGTCAGCTCTGATGAGCCCACTGTCAGCCTCTTCCCATCGTCAAGCGATGAGTCACTCGGTGACTCGAACTGCGAAAGCAGCGGGCCAGCTACCGAGATCTTGATGGCTGACACCAACAAGGGAGGAAACACAGGTTACGCCGCGGAGAATTCTCCCGAGCATGACGGCGAAGAGCGTCACTACGACGACGACATCCACCACGTTCCGCAGCCGCTCACCGAGCAGCAGCGAGAGGAACTTCGACCGAGGAGCGATCGAGCTCTTTGCACCCCATCACTGGGAACACTGGAGGAGATCACGCCGGAGAATGCGCGTTTGGCCAATCTGGCCGAGCGCGAGCACCTTGAGCGACTTCAGCGATCACTTGACTCTCGGGGCGCGCGGGATCAGCCAAGCTCCAGCCGCAGTCGCAGGCAGTTGTTTCCAAACGACTGCGAGCGGCACATCGAGGTGATGCGTACACCTCTACTGAACCTGTGCGCCGCCACGCGGATCGCTAATTCCATTAAGCCGAGTGATAGCGCGGTTGGGGAAGGCATTCGGCAGATTCAGGCTGTGCTGAAGATGACCATGCAACAGAATTCCGCAGTATCACAATCGCGGCACCGCATCCACAGCAAGTCCGTCCAGGCGGACACCGTGCAGTCGGCTCATAGCCCGTATGTGCACAGACGACGCCAAAGGTCTCCTCCTCCTCCGAGCGGCCCGTAGGGAGACTGGAGGCAGGGTCATCGAGATGAAAGCAGGTCACCCCTCAGGGGGGTGACTCACTCGGTCGCCGTCCTCATGAACGCAGACCAAGCCCCAATCGACGTTGGGGTAATGATGGTGACGACTACCGGGCCCCCAAGTTCAACGCTCGGTCTATCATCACGCAACACATGATTGATCGATCGCGAGATGGCCGGGGAGTGTCCAGCCTCGAGTGCTTCGACCGACACATCCGAGAGGCCGAAATCCCCTCCAACTGCTGGTTGGCCACGGGGATCGGTAAGTTCAACGGTGATCTGAAGCCAGAGACTTGGCTGGAAAGCTATCGAGTGGTCATCTAGATCGGCAGCGGCGACGACTACATCGGTATGAAACATCTGCCCCTCATGTTGGAGGGGTCTGCGAGGGCTTGGCTTAATCAGCTGCCCTCCAACATCATCCACAACTGGGGCAATCTCGCCTGAGTGTTTGTCAAGACCTTCGAGGGCACGTACAAGCGCCCAGGCGGTCTGGCAGAGCTGCAACATTGTGTCCAGAAGAGCAACAAGACTCTCAAGGAGTACATCCAGCGGTGGACCACACTTCACAACATCGTTGAGAATGTCACCGAGCATCAGTGTGACAGCCCGAGACCGACGCCCCAGAAGGTTTTCCTTTTATTCCGTTTTCGTCGTGTGTTTATTTTTATTTGTCGCATCATCATCGCATCATGCGCATCATCCGCATTGCATCGACACGTTTCAAAGTTGCATCCGCTATTAGTTGGCGGTTCTCGTCGTTGCCCGTTCTGAGCCTGACCACACTCGCACGCGCCCGCGGCATCGTCAAACCCTATTTTTAAAAATGTGTATAAAACTTTCTCTGATTGGGTTGAAACTTGACGTGCGGTCTTATTTAGACGTAGGTAGGCCGCCTGCCAATTTTCGTCGCAATCGGAGTCCGTCTGGTACCCGAACGGTCGACCGTAGCGGCACCGTATTCGGTCTATCGTCGGACGTTTTATCGGTGTTTTAAAATACGTTGCCGGGTGCCCGTTTTCCCTCTCATCTTCGGCTAACCTACCAACACATCCACTTAGCCCGTCCCCGCGTGCGAAGCCGTCTGATTTAGATCGCACGGTTGAAACCGGGGCGAAATTCTGCTAAACTTAGCCCCCATTGTTATAAGTAGACCCCTCCTCCTAATTTCACGCAGCCACTCTCTCTCTCCCTCGTTTTCCGTGCAAGCCCTAACCTCCCACCTCTCTCTCCTCCTCAGCCGCCGGGCCCGCGGGAGCCCATCTAGGGCCCGCCCGAGCCCGGATCGCGTCGCCCCCCAACTGGCTCCTCTCCTCCCGAGCTCACCCGTGCAGTCCCCGTCGCCTGCTCCCCGCCGCGCCGCCTCCAACTAGCCGCGTGCGCCTCGCCACCGCTCTGCCCTAGCAGCCGCCGCCGCCAGGGTCCTGTCCCCGCGTCGCCCCGCCTCTCCGACGCGAGCAGCAACGGCCTCCGTCGCCTCGCCTCTGTCCCGATCTGGACCGGGACGAGGGAGCCCCTTGTGCGCCGCCCCGTTGACCGGTCTCGCCAGCTGGGCCCCAAGTCGCCCAGCCCAACGGCCTCCCTGGCCAGTGCTGCAGCCCCTCCCGGCCCAGGCCAGCGTCGCATCGCCCCAGGCCGCCTCGCCCCTCCGACCAGGCCGCCTCCTTCCCCGCCATCCTGGGCCTTGGCCCGCAAAGTGAGACCGCCCCGAGCCCCTATAATTTTCGCTCGTGCGCTGTTTAGATTTGTTGCCCTACGTACTGTAGGCCCAATTGTCTTAGTTTCGGCCCAATAGTTATTATAGGATTTATTTATTTCAAGGAAACACTAGATATTTAAAACGCCCGTAGTTTATTATCCGTGCATCGGATCGCAACATTTTATATACGAAACTTGTGTACTTTTCTGCGTTGATTATTATTTTACAACTTGCATGCATGTTTGAAGTGATTTGACTTGCCATATGCCTAGAAATGCGTGCTGTCCTAATAGGTTGTTCGTTCCGTATTTATTTTCGTGCGTGTCCGGATTGCTCAAACCCCATAGATGAAATTCTCATGTTTTTAGGGACCTTTTGCCATGTATTTTAGAGTAGTTGTTGCTATTTTTGCATGTAGGATTCCGTCGCTAGTTTGCTATTTCTTGCTTAGGACATATTCTCGCATATTCGTGAGACGTTATTTTTATTTGTGCAACTCCACATATCATACATGTTTTCGGGGTAAAAAAATCCATAGAATTTAACTGTGCATTTAGTTTTAGCTTTTGAGCAAGTTAGTGTGCGTGATATTTTGCCATGTCGCCCTTTTGTCCATTTTGTGGGATTTAATCCGTACATGATATGAAGGAGTTGTCAACTGGAGATATGCCCTTGGATATGTAGTCTAGCCCCTGGTAATTTTGGTTGCAATAGAAATCCATGTTTAGGTGCTCGTTGCTTGTTCTCAACATGCTAGGAAATAGTGCTGATTTGGAGATGCTGAAATAATTTCCAAGTCTGAAATCTGTTATATTTTGTTGCTGTCTTTCCATGAGTTTATCTGGTGAACTGTAGCTCTTTTGAGGTTGGTGCAATGGAGTTAGTTGTAGACCTTAAGATTGCCTAGCATGGTGTCAATTTTCATGTCATTTGGAGACCTGTAGCATATAGTTTTGTTGCTGTCAATATGTCTTCAGATCGAAAACTGCACTGTTTAAAACTGATATTTCCACTAAGTCTGAAACCGTGTGTGAGATGCCATTTTTAGAGTTTCTTTCCTAGTGATCCATGCTTCCATGCTAGATGTTATTAGTAGTATGTTGTAGTGCATCTTACCCTATTTTGCCTCATGCCTTGTGTTGGGGAAGGGGTCGTGGTCCGCTGGTTATGGCGGGCTGGTCCTCTGGCCGACTCCTGGTGCAGCTTGCTTGGGGGGTGGAGTGCAGCCGATCGAAGCTGTGTGAGAACTGGGCGTTTTGAACCACCGACGTCTTCAACATCTCAATGGTGTTCCTTGCTTCTATTTCGGCCGGGGTGTTGCCATGAATCGGAAGGGATTCTAAATGGCGAGTCGCAGCGAGCACGTTGTCCACCGGGTTGGAAAAGTGACCCCGAGGTGTCTGGAATCGAGGAATGCGATCAATCGCTGGCTGAAGCGGCGGGTTTGGCGGCTGGCCCGGCCCTCCTCCCGGAGCGTCTCCTGCCCCGGGGGTGCGTGGAGTGTCGAATAGGCGGGTAGGGTTGAGATCAGGGGGTAAACGCCCCTGGTGCCTCCTCTAATGGACAGCGTCAGATGCGGCTGATGCCTCTCAAGCCGCCAGTTTTCGGTGTTCAAGCGGGCTGTCTCAGCGGTGATTTGAGCTTGCCGGGTCTCGATCCTGGCGGCTTCTGCTTCAGCGTCTCACTGAGCCTTTGCCACCCCATCTCTTAGCTTTGTCAATTCGGCATTTATCATGTCCTAGTTTTCTGCTGTTAGAGGGGTCGCCGTGAGCCTTGTTATCTCTGCCGCCAAATCCACCAAGATCGCAGTTGGGCTTCTGGATGTTTCGCCAGTCCCGTCATTGCCTGCAGGGTTTTGCTGGGGCTGAGTCGCCCCTGCCATGTTGGAGATATGTTGCTTTAAACCAGCCAGCTCTTGTTGCACGACTTCCAGTTTTGCTTCAGCTTTTTCCGCTCGCTTTACCGCGGCGTCTTGATCAGCTTGAGCCTTATTGTGGGCGGCCTTCAGCTTCTCCATCTCAGATAAGATCACTTGATATTTTTCTTCTGATTTTGCCCGCGCATCTTGTTGGTCGGCTAAACTTTTCTTTAAGTCGCCAAATGCCGACTCAGCTTGGGCAAGAGATTCCTGCCAAAATATATTATCAAGGGACAAGTCTCAGAGTTATTGCAAGCAACATCTCTGACACTTGGGGGCTAATGTATAATTTTTTAGACAAAATTATACAATATCAAGACCCGGCTCATCTTTCAACAGATGACCCGACCCTTGGGGGTTACAGGTTGAAAGATTTTTTCTAATATCAAGACCCGGCTCATCTTTCAACAGATGACCCGACCCTTGGGGGTTACAGGTTGAAAGATTTTTTCTAATATCAAGACCCGGCTCATCTTTCAACAGATGACCCGGCCCTTGGGGGTTACAGGTTGAAAGATTTTTTCTAATATCAAGACCTGGCTCATCTTTCAACAGATGGCCCGGCCCTTGGGGGTTACAGGTTGAAAGTTTTTTCTAATATTAAGACCCGACTCATCTTTTAACAGATGACCCGACCCTTGGGGGTTAATGAGGATGGTATGCATTAAGGCGTACCTCATGTCTATTCTTCATCATAAGGAGTAGACTCTTCTCCATTTCATAACTCGCCTCCAGGCGACTTGCAAAGCCGGAGTGGAGTTCTTTAAATTCAAAATTTTCATATTAAGATAGCTTGGCCTTGGAAATCTCATGTTCAATAGAAGGCTGGCTTGATGTTGATACGTGCTTCGACAAGACTGCCGAAGCCGGCTTAGAGAAGCTAGTACCAGTGATGATTACAACATCTGGATCCTCTGCCGTTTTCAATGGACTCGGCGGATTGGGCGTTTCCGTGCCTTCCTTGGGAGAATTCGGGAGATCCGCTTGGTCATCAGATTTATCCTTTGCCGGGTTATCCTGAGTCGGCGCCGGTTTTTCAATAGGCTCTGGAGCTGTAATGGAAGTTGACCCGCCAGTTTTCCTTTTCTTTGCTTGTGCCCTAAAAAGAGAAGGGGGTGCGCTTAAAAACAGACATCATCATCATCAGGACAATGTAAGTATTATAAGAATTTACCCTGGAACGCGGATCATCGACGGAAGGGCTGACATCACTGAGTCGCGTGACGAAGGGGGAGAATTCTGCAAAAGTAATACCTCAAGATATGAGCAAGTTATAAGTATGATCCAAAAGGAAACAAAAGGGGACGCTGTTAAAAGGATACCTCATTCTGCCTCTTCTTGGTAGGAGTTTCGCTCGTAACCCGGACACCAAGTCTCCAGAATGACTCTGAGTTTTCCGATAGGAAGCATATTGCGCTTTCTTCAAAAGGAAATTAGGATCCAAACAAGCATTTGGGTGAGACATGGGAACCTTCCCACAAATCCGCCTGGCCGGCTTAGGCGGAGGAGAAGATGAGTCGGAGGAAACAGAAATTACCTCTACGGAGTCTTCTTGGCTTTCGTTGCCCTCATTCTACACAAGAGATACAGAGGTGTAAACACAAAACTATAGCAATGAATGGAAAGACAAATAAGATAGAATTTTACCTCTGAAAATACATCGCCAACTTGGGATTCGTCCGCATCAGACGGTTCAGTCACGGCGGCTTTGCCTTTGCTCTTGGATTTCTTTTTTGGGGCGGCCTGGCTTTCTTCAGGGCCACCTTTTTCGGCCTCTTGGACCAGAATTTGTCACCTTTCTGAAGTGGCATTTTTATTATGAGAATCAGAATTCAAGTAAATCGGAAAGAATAAAGTAAAGACGGGTTAAGTTATTTACCTTAGGAGCCGGGTTGATCTTGTAGAATGGCTTAAGACCTATTTGGCCACACTTGGCCAAGGGCTCGCCGGTCAGCTTCTTGATGATGGACACAATGTCATTTTCTATCAGTGCTGTACGGAAGTAGCACTGGGGATGGTCCAAGGTGCCATCAAATTCACACATTAAGCCGTCTCGGCGACTTAAGGGGAGGATGTGCCATTCAACCCAGCAGCGGATCAAATCAATCCGGGTAAGACCGTTGTTTGTCAGAGATCGTAACTCGGATAACACCGGGATAAAATCTGACTCCTCTTCTTCAGTAAGCTTGTCTGGAAGTTTAAAGTTTGTAGGAAGGCGTTCCTCCCTATAGCCAATGAGCTTGTTTTCACCCTCAGGAGAAGTTTCTTGGCAATAAAACCAAGACTCGCCCCTGCCTTTGGGGTGGCTTGGCATGGCGAGTGATGGGAATGAGCTGTCCCTACGACGTTGAATGTTGACACCTCCAAGTTCCAAGCTAGGGCCATTGGAAAATTCGGTCTGGCGATTCAAATGGAAAAAATACCAGAACAAAGGAACTGAAGGTTCCATCCGCAAGTAAGCTTCGCAGAACACTTGGAACTGACATAAGTTACTAATCGAGTTAGGCCCTAAGTCTTGGAGGCGGACGTTCATGAAAGTCATGGCATCTCTGAGAAATTTTGACCCTGGCGGCTTAAAACCCCATTCAAGGTGCTCAGCGAAGACAACTATTTCCCCTTCCTTCAGGTTGGGAATTTCTTCTCCAAACCCGGATCGCCATCCGATAACCTCTTTCGGTCGAGATTTCCCGTCTTCACACAATCATTGAGAAAAGCTTCAGTGACTTTGGTTGGGAGCCAATCGGCTTTGAAAACGGTACCCATGGCTACAAAGGAAAAGATTATGGATAAGTTAACTCGCCGAGTGCTTACTGAGTGGTTAAAAAGGTCAATTAACTCGCCAAACGTTTGTCAGGTAACTACGGGAGTCTGTTGACTCGCCAACAAGGAGCCGAGTCAGAATACAAGGGCGATTTAGGAATTTCCTCTTTCTCAAAAGGAGACAACTCGGAGCTTCAGAGATGTTCGCTAAAATGGTGAAGGGCGGATTTACAAACAGATTTTATACAACACGCAGTAACACAAAGATCTACGGAGCAGGCAAAAATCAATGAAAAAAGCCTGGATAAAGTAGAACAGCCTATGGCTAGGGTAAGAATAGTAAAGCTGATTTGACAGGATCCTTTTTTGGATGTTCAAACAGGAGCTAATCAACTGAGGATATGGTCGATACTACCGTACCTATTATTATCGTTGTGATCTAATCAACGTCTATGGGGGCATTCGAGGTGTTCTAAGAAACCGGCAAGCGATGAACCTTGAGGAGCTAAGATTTACCTCTAATGGAGAAGGACTAACCTGATGATGGCGACCGGAGGCGACCAAGGAAGATCCGCAGCGAGTGTTGCGCGCTTAGTCGGCCTGGGGATGCGTTGGACACGGCGACCGGAGACGTAGGTCCTCGGACGGCGATGGAGTTCTCGGTGCGATCGCGAGGAAGAAGGGGTTGACAAAATGGGTAGGTGGGGATGTTCCCTGCCCCCTTCCCCCAACCTATTTATTGGGTCGGGCGCTGGAATCGAGGGGCCTTACGCGGGAACTGGCGACAGGATAAAGATTCGCTATAATGGTGCCCAAAATTTTTGGGATATCTGTGCCGAAGGATCCGTTGGGGATCGCGTCATCATTTCTTCCAAGATTAAAGGGATAAGATGATGTCAACAAGAAGAGTTTCGGCGACTTGGATATCTCCACGATAAGGTGGCGGATAAAGCGTATGATGCGTAAAAAGAGCAGAGTGAGTCGCCCGTGGCTAGGTGAGAGTTGGCATGAACAGGTTCAGGTCGATCTGGGGCCTAATGTTGGGGATATTATCTGTTGTGTCACCCGCCCTAGTTGGGCCGGGTCACCAAGCGGGCGAATCATCCTTTGGTGATTCAAGCTTTGGCCTGTGAGCCCAGGAGCTAGATGGCGGTTCAGGATCCTCGTGGAGAATCAATCATTGGGAAGACCTCTAAGTCTTGGAAAGCACGACGACTTAGAGATAGAACGGATCATGACTTGCATGATGGTAAGGACTCTTGTAAACCCTAAGGGCTCGACCTGTATATAAAGGCGAGTCCCGGGGAATGAGAGGGTAGGTTAGAAATCATCGAGTGCTAGGTCAGGCGAGTTACACCCTCCTTGTAATCAAAACACCCTCAATACAACACAAAGCAGGACGTAGGCTTTTACCTCCTTACGAGGGGCCGAACCTGGGTAAATCTCTGTCTCGCTCCCGTTCAACCACTTTGAGTCGCCACCAAGGTGCGATGGCTCCAACACTAAGTCCTTTCACGAGGACATCTGCCGTGACAAAACCATGACACCTTGTTTGAGCATTTTGGATTTGTGTAGCTTGTTGTTCGAGGGTGTAGAAAATGCCATGTGGCTGTTTTTGGCAGATTGTAGTGATTTCTTGTTTAGCTCGTAGTTGTTGAACCACTGCTCCGTTTTGATCGTGCCCAATATGAAACTTGCTTAGAATCTCGTGTAGTTTCATATTATGTTGCTGCCTTCTAGGTTTGGGATGTTGTGGATGCCATTTGCACACATATTGCATTCATGCCATCATATCTTGCGGTGTTTGTATCTTTTGATCCGTAGCTCCGTTGGAGATGTTCTCTATGTGTGAATTGATTGTAACGATGCGTAGAATCACGTGAACCTATTTATCTTGATGTTTAACAAATATTAAAACATGTTAGTTCAGATCTGGACATAATTGTAAATTAACATTTGAGGTCGTCTCGGAGATGCTATATGACGTTTCTGACCTCATTTAAAATGCCTAGATAGATAGTTTAATTACGCTTCACCTCTTGCCTTGTTTAACCACATTTAATATTGCCGTGTACCTAATCGGGATAGAACTAAATAATCCGTATGTGGAGTTTCGTCAATATGCAACTCGTTGCATATTGAACTTCACTTAATGTGTAGTAGTTGATTGTTGTGAATTGACATGCTATGTCTTTCATATGTCCCACCGTTCATGCATCATATGTGTTGTGCATCGTGTGGTGTATATCGTGCGTTGATTCTTGTTTCCGGTTTCCTTCGTCTCGATAGAGTTCCGCAAGCGTGTCGGAAAGTGAGGACACGTTCGACTACATCGGTTCGTCTGCTTCACGGAGTCATTCTTCTTCTCAGCGGGATCTCATACAAGATGACCATTTCCCCAGATACCATTACTATCATTGCCTTGCTAGTTTTACCGTTTCTATCGTTATGTCTCGTTGCCTACCACCTGTTAAACATCAGACCCTCAACATTGCCATGAAACCTTCAACCTGTTCACAACCTAGCAAACCACTGTTTGGCTATGTTACCGCTTGCTTAATCATGTGTTAGCGTTGCTAGTTGCACATGCAGTTGCTTCCATGTGTTAATATGGGTTCCTTGTTATATCACCATATTAATTGCTATATAATTTAATGCACCTATATACTTGGTAAAAGGTGGAAGGCTCGACCTTTCTAGCCTAGTGTTTTGTTCCACCTTTGCCCCCTTAGTTTCGGCTACCGGTGTTATGTTCCATAATTGAGCGCTCCTAACACTATCGGGGTTGTTATGGGGACCCCCTTGATGATTCATTTTAGATTAAAGCTGGTCTGACAAGGCCCAACATTGGTACTACATTTGCCCAACATAACAATTCTGTTAATACTGAAAACCATAGGGCGTCATGAACCCGAGGAGTAATTCTACATAATACAGGGAGGGCCAGTGTTGATGGTGCTGGTCCAAAACAGAGCACTGTGCGGGGCCAACCCAGGGCAACTTGGGATATTTCTATCAGGCCACCGTACGCGCCGCTCATCTGTCGTGTCCTAAGAACGAGATACGCGGCTCTTATCGGGATCGTCGACACGCCGGGCGGCCTTGCTGGATTAGTTTTCCCTTTGACAAATGTCTTGTGCATCGGTATTCCGGTGATGCTTTGGGTAATCTCATAGTTGAGGTTTTCCACTAAGGAGTCTGACGAGATCGCGAGTATCGTGATCGAGGATTGCTATGCGGCTTGTGGTAATTCGTGATGGACTAGTTGGAGCACCCCTGCAGGGTTAAATCTTTGGGAAAGCCGTGCCCGCGGTTATGTGGCAACGTGGAGATTTGTTTAACACTGGTTCTAGATAACTTGAAGTTAACTTAATTAAAATATGCCAACTGAGTGCGTAACCGTGACTATCTCTTTCGTGAGCTCCTTCTCCGATCGAGAACACGGTGGGGTTATGTTTGACATAAGTAGGTGTTCAGGATCATTCAGTTGATCATCAGTAGTTCACGTCCGCTATGCGTAGATCTTCCCCCTCTTATTCTTGTACTCATAAGTTAGCCACCTCATATAATGCTTAGTCGCTTGCTGCAGCCTCACCACTTAACCATACCTCACCTATTAAGCTTTGCTAGTCTTGATACCTTTGGAAATGAGATTGCTGAGTCCCTTGTGGCTCACAGATTACTACAACGCCAGTTGCAGGTACATGTAAAGGGTAACTTGACGCGAGCGCGTTGATTTTTCATTTGAAGTTGCTTCTTCTTCTTCTTCTTCATCGATCTAGGATGGGTTCCAGGCCGACAACCTTGGATAGCAAGGATGGACGTCATTCTCTTTTCTCGTTTGTTTTCGTCCGTAGCCAGACCCTGCTCTTCTTCGTGATGTTTATGTATTGTACTGATGTGACTCTGATGTAGCTTGTGGCGAGAGTAAGCCAATTACATATATCTCATCTTTTCAGTACATGTACTTGTAACGATATCCATTCTTGCGAAACGACGAGATGGGCTTCTATCCCTGACGAGGCCCTCGTGCCAAATTGAGGATAGGATCGCACCTTGGACGTTACAATCAGGCCGTGTGCGCTTTCAAAGTGGGCACTTGGCATCGGGAGCTCATTCTCAAGTTTGACCGATCAGGGGACCTGTCCCTCAGTCGGGCCATGGAAATCGCTAATTGATACGCGAATGGCGAAGAGGAAGACCGCCTACGCAGTGGCAAAGGTCGAGCCAGTGAAACCCCTTAGTCGGGCAACGCTGGGAAGAAGCAGAAGCGAAAAGGCAACCCGTCAAGTAAAGTCGAAGTAGTTGCTATCCCTAGACAGGGCCAAAATAAATCCAAAAAGAAGAAGGACTGGGCTGGCACAAAGAAATCGGAGTCCAAGAGCAGCCTATTGGACCTACCATGTCCGATCATTGTCGGAAGGATGAGAAGGGGGAGACCATTCCCGCCAAACATACAGCTCGCGACTGCCATCTGCTCTAGACGGAGATGGGCGGAGAGCCCTCCGGGGACATGGAAGATGAGAACGACCCAGCGGACGCCTCGAGGTATCCAAACATTTAGGCGACCCTCATGATCTTTGGCTACGTCGAGAGCAAGAGCCGATTGAAGGTTATCAATATGGAGGTGAACATGACAGCCCCGACTGTCAAAAATTATCTCGACTGGGCAAAGACGCCCGTCACATTCGACCAGTCGGACCACCCCGCCAACATAGCCACCCCCAGGAGGCAGACGCTGGTGATCGATCCCGTAGTCAATGGATTATGACTGCGGAAAGTCCTCATGGACGGAGGCAGCAGCCTCAACATCATCTATGTGGACACTCTCAAAGCCATGGACATCCCACTGTCCCGGCTGAGCAAGAGTAACATGCAGTTCCACGGGGTCATCCCCGAGAAGAAGGCCGAATCACTCGGCAAAATCACTTTGAATGTCATTTTCGGCACCGAGAAGAATTATCGGAAGGAGAGGTTGACCTTTGAAGTGGTCGCCAACGAGCAGGTCCTTGCAGCCGAGCTTGATGGGTACAAGAAGGCAGTGGACACCGCAGATCTGCTCAAGTCGAAGCGGCCAGCTACCGAGTCTGCTTTTTAGTCGACTGGAGAGACGAAGCAGGTTCACATCCACCCCACCGACCCGAGTTCTTCTGCGACCAACATCTCCACCTCACTCGGAGAGAAATAGGAAGCCGAGCTCATCCAGTTTCTCCATGAGAAGTGGGATATCTTCGCATGGGAACTGCCTATGCCGGGGGTCCCCAGGGAACTGGGTGAGCATCGCCTCAGAGTGGATCCAAAGATCAAGCCCGTCAAGGAACACCTGCGTCGCTCCTCTGTGGAGAAGCGTAAGGCAATCAACAAAGAGATCGCTCGACTCCTAGCTGTTGAGTTCATCCGCGAGGTCTACCTCTCTGAGTGGTTGCCGAACGTGGTCCTGGTGCCAAAGAAGAATAATTCACTTCGAATGTGTATTGACTTCAAGCACCTCAATCGGGCCTGCCCGAAGGATCACTTCCCTCTGCTTCGCATAGATCAAATTGTAGATTCCACTGCCGGATGTCAACGCGTGTCATTCCTGGATGCGTACTTCGGGTGCCACAATTTCCGAATGTATGGACCTGATGAAATAAAGACAACCTTCATTACCCCACTCGGGTGTTTTTGTTACATCACAATGCCATTCGGTCTCAAAACACTAGAGCTACATTCCAGCGTATGATTCAAAAATGTTTGCAGGAACAAATCAGTCGGAACGTCGAAGCAGACATGGATAACATCATGGTCAAAGTCGAGGAAAGGTTCCGACCTCCTGGCCGACCTTGCCGAAACCTTCGCGAACCTTCGATGCTTCAGGTCCAAGCTCATTCCGGCCAAATGCACCTTCGGTGTGCCGGCTGATAAGCTACTCGGTTTCCTCATTTTCGAACGAGGTATCGATGCCAATCCCGACAAGACCGGAGCCATCGTCCAGATGAGATGACCGAAGCGCATCCACGACGTACAGAGGCTCACCGGCTGCCTTGCGGCTCTCGGCCGCTTCATCTCGAGACTCGGTGAGAAGGCCCTAACTCTCTACCGATTGATGAAGATATCCAACAGATTCGGGTGGACTGAGGAAGCGCATGTCGCATTCGATCAACTCAAAGCTCTACTTTCCACCCAGCCGGTGTTGGCTGCTTCGAGCAGCCAGGAGCCCTCACTCCTGTACATCGCTGCCACTAGCCAAGTGGTTAGCACCATACTCACCGTGGAGCGGGAATAAACGGGCAAATCATACAAGGTACAAATGCCAATCTACTACATTTCTGAAGTGCTGACCCCTTCAAAACAGAGGTACCCACACTACCAGAAGCTGGACTATTGGATCTACCTGACCGTGAAGAAGGTGGTCTACTATTTCAAAGATCACTCGGTCACTGTCATCAGCGATGCTCCCCTAGCGGAAATTCTGCACAATCAGGACGCAACTGACCGAGTGGCCAAATGGGCAATTGAGCTCCTACACTGGACATCAAGTTTGAAGCCAAGAAAGCAATAAAGTCAAAGGCCATGACTGATTTTCTGCCGAATGGTGTTGGGAAACGTAGCATGTGAAACAAATTTTTTCCTACGTGCACACAAGATCTATCCATGGTGATGACCATCTACGAGAGGGAAGAGTGCATCTACATACCTTTGTAGATCGCTAAGCGGAAGCGTATATAACGCGGTTGATGTAGTCGTACGTCTTTGCATCCAATCACGACTCGTCTTGCGATCTCATCACGACCCGTCTCGCGATCTCATCACGATCCGTCTCGTGATCTCATCACGATCCTTCCCGATCTAGTGCCAAACGGACGACACCACCGCGTTCAGCACACATATAGCTTGATGGCGATCTACGCCTTCTTGATCCAACAAGAGGGGTGGAGAGGTAGATGAGTTCTCCAGCACGACAGCATGGTGGTGGTGGTGGTGAACTAATCCAGCAGGGCTTCGCCAAGCTCTGCTAAACTAATCTAGAGGAGAAAATGACCTAGAGAAAGAGAGGGCAGCACGTGGCTTGTTCTGGTTAGGTCTGCCCTCAAATCCTCTAGTATATATAGGAGGGAGGGAGGGGAGGAGGCAGCCAGAAAACCATCTAGGGGTTCGGCCGAACTAGGAGGAGGTGGAAGAGTCCACCTCCAATCCTACTCCAAGTATGATTCCTCTCCTACTTGGAATCCTTCATCTCCTTTGGGTTTTTTTCCTTTCCCCACCTCTTGGCCGAAATAGGCCCTCTTGGGTTGGCCGCACCGGACCACTAAGGGCTGGTGCACCACCTTTAGGCCTATTAGGTTCTCTCCCGGGTGGGTGGCCCCTCCCGGTAAATCCTCGGAACCCATTATTCACTCCCGCTACTTCCGGTAATGCCCAAAAACTTTCCGAAAGCCAAATGCAACTTTCCTATATATCAATATTTACCCCCGGATCATTCCGGAGGTCCTCGTGACGTCCAGGATTTCATTTGGGACTCCGAACAACTTTCGTTCCCCAACATACATAACTCAATAATACGGAAACGTCACCGAACCTTAAGTGTGCAGACCCCGCGGGTTCGAGAACTATGCAGACACCCCGAACCCATTCGTCACTCCCGGTACATTCCGGGTAATGTCCGAAAACTTTCCGGTAATCAAATGAGGCCATCCTATATATCAATCTTCGTTTCCGGACCATTCCGGAAACCCTCGTGACGTCCGTGATCTCATACGGGACTACGAACAACATTAGGTAACCAACCATATAACTCAAATACGCATAAAACAATACCGAACCTTAAGTGTGCAGACCCTGCGGGTTCGAGAACTATGTAGGATATTGACCGAGGAGTCCCTCGGGTCATGTCTACATAGTTCTCGAACCCGCAGGGTCTGCACACTTAAGGTTCGGCATTGTTTTATGCGTATTTGAGTTATATGGTTGGTTACCTAATGTTGTTCGGAGTCCCGTATGATATCACGGATGTCACGAGGGTTTCCGGAATGGTCCGGAAATGAAGATTGATATATAGGATGGCCTCATTTGATTACCGGAAAGTTTTCAGACATTACCGGGAATGTACCGGGAGTGACGAATGGGTTCCGGGTGTTGACCGGGGGGGGGGGGGCAGCCCACCCGGGGGAAGCCCATGGGCCTTAGGGGTGCCGCACCAGCCCTTAATGGGCTGGTGGGACAGCCCAAGAGGCCCTATGCGCAGTAATCAAAGGAAAAAAAGGGGGAAGTGGGAAAGTGGAGAAGCACTCCACCTTCCAATCCTAGTTGGACTAGGATTGGAGGAGGAGGACTCCTCCCCTTGCTTCGGCCGACCCCTTGGGGATCTCTTGAGCCACAAGGCAAGGCCCTCCCCCTCCCTCCTATATATACTGAGGTATTAGGGCTGATTTGAGACAACTTTGCCACGGCAGCCCGACCACATACCTCCACGGTTTTTCCTCTAGATCGTATTTCTGCGGAGCTCGGGCAGAGCCCTGCTGGGATAGAGCACCACCAATCTCCGGAGCGCCGTCACGCTGCCGGAGAACTCATCTACCTCTCCGTATCTCTTCCTGGATCAAGAAGGCCGAGATCATCGTCGAGCTATACGTGTGCTGAACGTGGAGGTGTCGTCCGTTCGGCACTAGATCGGAGCGGATCGTGGGACGGATCGCGGGACGGTTTGTGGGGCGGATCGAGGGACGTGAGGACGTTCCACTACATCAATCGCGTTTCTTAACGCTTCGTGTTGTGCGATCTACAAGGGTACGTAGATCGGAAATCCCCTCACGTAGATGGACATCACCATGATAGGTATTGCGTGTGCGTAGGAAATTTTTTGTTTCCCATGCGACGTTCCCCAATAGTGGCATCATGAGCTAGGTTCATGCGTAGATGTCATCTCGAGTAGAACACAAAAGTTTTTGTGGGCGGTGATGTGCGATTTGCTGCCCTCCTTAGTCTTTTCTTGATTCCGCGGTATTGTTGGATCGAAGCGGCTCGGTCCCACATTACTCGTACGCTTACGAGAGACTGGTTTCATCGCTACGAGCAAGCCCGTTGCTCAAAGATGACTGGCGAGTGTCTGTTTCTCCAACTTTAGTTGAATCAGATTTGACCGAGGATGTCCTTGGAGAGAGGTTAAATAGAAATTCATACATCCCCATTGTGGTGTTTGCGTAAGTAAGATGCGATCCTAATAGACACCCATGGCAACCACGTAAAACATGCAACTACAATTAGAGGACGTCTAACTTGTTTTTGCAGGGTATGCTTGTGATGTGACATGGCCGATGATGTGATGTGATATATTGGATGTATGAGATGATCATGTTGTAATAGTTAATATCGACTTGCACGTCGATGGTACGACAACCGGCAGGAGCCATAGGGTTGTCTTTAAACTAATGTTTGTGCTTGCAGATGCGTTTACTATATTGCTAGGACGTAGCTTTAGTAGTAATAGCATGAGTAGCACGACAACCCCGATGGCGACACGTTGATGGAGATCATGGTGTGGCGCCGGTGACAAGAAGATCGTGCCGGTGCTTTGGTGATGGAGATCAAGAAGCACATGATGATGTCCATATCATGTCACTTATGAACTGCATGTGATGTTAATCCTTTCATGCACCTTATTTTGCTTAGAACGACGGTAGCATTACGAGGTGACATCTCACTAAAATTTCAAGACAAAATTGTGTTCTCCCCGACTGTGCACCGTTGCTACAGTTCGTCGATTCGAGACACCACGTGATGATCGGGTGTGATAGACTCAACATTCACATACAACGGGTGCAAAACAGTTGCACACGCAGAACACTCGGGTTAAGCTTGACGAGCCTAGCATGTCCAGACATGGCCTCGGAGCACATGAGACCGAAAGGTCGATCATGACTCATATAGTTGATATGATTAGCATAGGGATGCTTAGCACTGAAACTATCCTCAAATCACGTGATGATCGGACTTGAGCTAGTGGAATTGGATCATGAACCACTCAAATGACTAGAGGATGTACTTTCTGAGTGGGAGTTTAGCAAGTAATTTGATTAGTTAAACTCTAATTATCTTGAACATAGTCTAAGTCCACTTTGAAAATATTTGTGTTGTAGATCAATGGCTCACGCGACAGTCACCCTGAATTTTAATACGTTCCTAGAGAAAGCTAAGGTTAAAGATGATGGAAGCAACTTTGTAGACTGGGCTCGTAATCTTAAGTTGCTCCTGTAAGCTGGGAAGAAGGATTATGTCCTTAATGCCGCGCTAGGAGATGAACCACCCGCCGCAGCTGACCAAGATGTTAAGAACGCTTGGTTAGCACGCAAGGAGGACTACTCAGTAGTTCAATGTGCAGTCTTGTATGGTTTAGAGCCGGGACTTCAACGTCGCTTTGAGCATCATGTAGCATATGAGATGTTCCAGGAGTTGAAGTTTATCTTTCAAAAGAACGCCCGGATCGAGAGGTATGAGACCTCCGATAAATTCTATGCTTGCAAGATGGAGGAGAATTCGTTTGTCAGTGAACATGTGCTCAAAATGTCTGGGTACTCAAACCGTCTGGCTGACCTCGGGATTGAACTCCCGCAAGAGGCTATCACTGACAGAATTCTTCAATCACTGCCACGAAGCTATAAGGGCTTTGTGTTGAACTATAACATGCAAGGGATGAACAAGTCACCTGGCGAGTTATTCGCGATGCTGAAAGTCGCAGAGTCAGAACTCCGTAAAGAGCATCAAGTGTTGATGGTGAATAAGACCACTAGTTTCAAGAGAAACGACAAAGGAAAGAAGGGTAATTCAAAGAAGAGCGGCAAGCCTGTTGCCAATCCGACGAAGAAACCCAAAGCTGGACCTAAGCCTGAAACGGAGTGCTATTATTGCAAGGGTATGGCTCACTGGAAGCGCAACTCCCCAAGTATTTGGTTGATAATAAGGCGGCCAAAGAAAAATTAGGTATATTCGAAATACATGTTATTGATGTGTACTTAACCAGCTCTCGTAGTAGTGCGTGGGTATTCGATACCGGTTCAGTTGCTCATATTTGCAACTCGAAACAGGAACTGTGGAATAAGCGAAGGCTGGCGAAGGATGAAGTGACGATGCGCGTAGGAAATGGTTCCAAGGTTGATGCAATCGCCGTCGGCACAATTTCACTTCAGTTACCATCAGGATTAGTTATGAACTTAAATAAATGTTATTTAGTGCATGCGTTAAGCTTGAACATTATGTCTGGATCTTGTTTATTGCGAGACGGTTACTCGTTTAAGTCAGAGAATAATGGTTGTTCTATTTCTATGAGTAAAATCTTTTATGGTCATGCACCCAATGTGAGAGGATTGTTCATATTGAATCTTGATAGTGATAATACACATATACATAACATTGAGACCAAAAGAGTTAGAGTTAACAATGATAGCGCCATGTTTTTATGGCACTGCAGTTTAGGTCATATTGGTGTAAAGCGCATGAAGAAACTCCATACCGATGGACTTTTGGAGTCACTTGACTTTGATTCACTTGACACGTGCGAACCATGCCTCATGGGCAAGATGACTAAAACTCCGTTCTCCGGAACAATGGAGCGTGCAAGTGACTCGTTGGAAATCATACATACCGATGTGTGTGATCCGATGAGTGTGGAGGCATGATACGTCCATTTTGCATCATGCTTTCATGTTGATATTTATCGCTTTATGGACTGTTATTATACTTTGTGGTACCATACTTATGCATGTTCTCTCTTATTTTGCAAGGTTTATTTGAAGAGGGAGAATACCGACAGCTGGAATTCTGGACTCGAAAAGGAGTAAGTCTGAGTCCTCTATTCTGCGCAACTCCAAATGCCCTGAAAATTAATGTGAATTTTTTGGGAATATATAAAAAATACTGGGTAAAAGAAGTGCCAGAGGGGAGCTACCAGGGGCCCACAAGCCTGGTGGCCACGACCTCCCCCCTGGCCGCGGCGTCAGGGCTTGTGGGCACCTTGGTGGCCCACTGGCCCCCCTCTTCTGCTATATGAAGGGTTTCGTTCGGAAAAAAAATAAGGGTGGAGCTTTTTTGTGGATTCTCCGCCGCCACGAGGCGGAACTTGAGCAGAACCAATCTAGAGCTCCGGCACGACGATCCTGCCGGGGAAACTTCCCTCTCGGAGGGGGAAATCGTCGCCATCGTCATCACCAACACTCGTCTCATCGGAGGGGACTCGTCACCATCAACATCTTCATCAGCACCATCTCATCTCCAAACCCTAGTTCATCACTTGTAACCAATCTCTGTCTCGCGACTCCGATTGGTACTTGTAAGGTTGCTAGTAGTGCTGATTACTCTTTGTAGTTGATGCTAGTTGGATTACTTGGTGGAAGAGTTTATGTTAAGATCCTTGATGCTACTCATTACACCTCTGATCATGATTATGATTATGCTTTGTGAGTAGTTACTTTTGTTCCTGAGGACATGGGATAAGTCATGCTAATAATAGTCATGTGAATTTGATATTCGTTCGGTATTTTGATATGTTGTATGTTGTTTTTCCTCTAGTGGTGTTATGTGAACGTCGACTACATAACACTTCACCATTATTTGGGCCTAGAGGAAGGCATTGGGGAGTAGTAAGTAGATGATGGGTTGCTAGAGTGACAGAAGCTTAAACCCCAGTCTATGGGTTGCTTCGTAAGGGGCTGATTTAGATCCATTAGTTTAATGCTATGGTTCGACGTTGTCTTAATTCTTCTTTCGTAGTTGCGGATGCTTGCGAGAGGGGATAAGCATAAGTGGGATGCTTGTCCAAGTAAGGGCAGTACCCAAGCGCCGGTCCACCCACATATCAAACTATCAAAGTAATGAACGCGAATCATATGAACATGATGAAACTAGCATGACAGAAATTCCCGTGTGTCCTCGGGAGCGTTTTAATTCCTATAAGACTTTGTTCAGGCTTGTCCCTTGCTACAAAAGGGATTGGGCCACTTTTCTGCACCATTGCTACTACTTGTTATTTGTTACTTTTCACGTGCTACGTTTCTGTAGCGACCCGACTCAAAACGAGTCAAACCTCTGTGTATCTATGTGTCACGCCCAAGATGCGACCCTATCCTCAATTTGGAACGAGGGCCTCGTCAGGGATAGAAGCGCATCTCGTCGTGTCGCAAGAATGGATATCGTTACAAGCACATCTACTGAAAAGATGAGATATATAAAGAGTTGGCTTACACTCGCCACAAGCTACATCAGAGACACATCAGTACATTACATAATCATCAAGAGTAAGAGCAGGGTCCGACTACGGACGAAAAAAAATGACAAAAGAAGAACGACGTCCATCCTTGCTATCCCAGACTGCCGGCCTGGAACCCATCCTAGATCGAAGAAGAAGAAGAAGAAGAAGAAGCAACTCCAAAAGAACAATCAACGCGCTCGCGTCAAGTAATCTTTACCTGTACCTGCAACTGGTGTTGTAGTAATCTGTGAGCCACAGGGGACTCAGCAATCTCATTTCCAAAGGTATCAAGACTAGCAAAGCTTAATGGGTGAGGTATGGTTAAGTGGTGAGGTTGCAGCAGTGGCTAAGCATATATCTGGTGGCTAACTTACGAATACCAGAAATAAAAGGGGGAAGACCTACGCGTAACGGACGTGAACTACTGATGATCAAATGAATGATCCTGAACACCTACCTACGTTAGACATAACCCCACCGTGTCCTCGATCGGAGAAAGAACTCACGAAAGAGACAGTCACGGTTACGCACGCAGTTGGCATGTTTTAATTAAGTTAACTTCAAGTTATCTAGAACCAGTGTTAAACAAAGTATCCACGTTGCCACATAACCACGGGCACGGCTTTCCGAAAGATTTAACCCTGCAGGGGTGCTCCAACTAGTCCATCACAAATTACCACAAGCCGCATAGAAATCCTCAATCACGAAGCTCGCGATCTCGTCGAATTCCCTAGTGGAAAACCTCAACTCTGAGATTACCCAAAGCATCACCGGAATCCCGATGCACAAGATATCTCGTCAAAGGTAAAACTAATCCAGCAAGGCCGCCCGACGTGTCGACGATCCCGATAGGAGTCGCGTACCTCGTTCTCAGGACACGGCGGATGAGCTAGACGTCGGGATCGCTAAACCTCCGGGTGACCAGAGGGGCGCCGGACATCGCTCAGGTGGGGCCAACACTCATGAGGAGCACTGGCCCGGGGGTTGATTAAATTCCCTCGGGTTAATTACTCCCTATGCAGTTCATTAGTTATTAGCCAAATGTAGTACCAAAGTTGGGCCCTGCCAGACCAGCTTTAATCTAAAACGAATTATCAAGGGGGTCCCCATAACAACCCCGATCGTGTTAGGAGCGCTCGTTTATGGAACATAACACCGGTAGCCGAAAACTAAGGGGGCAAAGGTGGAACAAAACACCAGGCTAGAAAGGTCGAGCCTTCCACCTTTTACCAAGTATATAGGTGCATCAAATTAAATAGCATTAATATATGGTGATATAACAAGGAACCCATGTTATCACATGGAAGCATCTGCACCTGCAACTAGCAACGCTAACAACAGGGTTAAGCAAGCAGTAACATAGCCAATCAGTGGTTTGCTAGGTCGAACAGGTTGAAGGTAATCATGGCATTGTTGAGAGGCTGATGTTTAACACGTGGTAGGCAACGAGACATAAACGATAGAAGCAATAACTAGCATGGCGATGATAGTAATGGTATATGGGGAAATGATCATCTTGCCTGAGATCCCGCTTGGAAGAAGAACAACTCGGAGAAGTCGGCGAACCAACGTAGTCGAACGGGTCCTCACATTCCGACACGCTTGCGGAACTCTATCGAGACGGAGCAAACCGGAAACAACATCAACACACGATATTCACCACAACAAAAGCAAGACATGATGCATAACCTAATATGATGCATGAACAGGTCATCGATGCACGGGATGGCACGGCAAAACACCTCACACAAACACTACACATTAAATGAAGCTCGATATGCAACGGGTTGCATATCGACGAAACTCCACGGTTAGATATTTAATTCACTCCCGTTAATTATCACGGCAATATTACATTGTGGTTATCATGGCAAGGGTGAAGCGATGATCCTACAAGTCCTAGTCGGTTACCACGCGAAACATAGATCGGAGCTACGGCACATGAGACATGCAACACAATATGTTATGCCATGAATGCATTATGCATGCGAGTTCAAACATCACAGGCAAGAAAAGAAATAAACAGGTGTCGCCACGGCGAGCGAGAGGAAACCATGGCGGCAAATTGGGAACGATGCCACGGCAACGTTCTGGTCCCGATAACTCGAGGAGAAACCGGTGCCAACGTATACGAACGCGTGCGGGAACGGTAAATAAAGATGGGGTGATCCCGTATCTCGGGTTCCCATGTTTCGAGGGCTCGACGAAAAGGAAGAGGACGTGCACGGCAAATAAACGGTGCATTCATACGGTGCATACATGCATTCAACTCAAACAACTCATACATTCGTACATCATTAGCACACGGTACACGACATGTCCCCTCGGTATACCTTCGATCGGTAAAGGGGGGGGGGGGGTACAAGATCTTCGTGGTCGTCGTGGAAGTAGTCGTACACGCGCCGGTAGTTGAAGTAGTGGTACACGGTCTCATCGACGGTAGTCGTACTCTCGGCGTCGGCAGACGGTCTTCGGCGTCGGTAGTCATTCATGAATCCGTAGATGTCCGGGGTCGTCGAGACGTCGTGGGACTCGCGGCGAACTTGTCGCAGACTCACGGCAGGCGGGGATGGTGCACGCGGCGCCGGCAAGCGACAGCAACACGGCTAGCGAAAGCAGACAACCGCCAGCAACTAGCAACCAGTCTAGCACCCAAGCAGTAGCCAGCAACTAGGCAAGCACAGGCATCGGTGACAACAAATGCTCGGCAAGGCAGCAGTACTAAACAGCAACAACACAGCAGCGGCAAACACAACAACAACTTCAAAATGGCAAGCACGACAGCAGCTTCGCTATCACCAGCAACAGGGCAGCATGAGGCAGCTAGCACGGCACAGCAACTCGGCAGAAGCAACAGCAACTACAGCGCGCAGCACGGCAAGCAGCAGCCTAGCTAGCCTCTACAGCAACAGCACAACATCAACAACTTAGCAAAGCAGGTAACGCGATAGCGACAGCAGCGAGCACCATATACAGCAGCAGGCTTCAGCATGCCAACTAGCACAGGGAACATCAGCGTCTCGGCACACATCGGGCCAGCAGGGCGGTGCACTGGCGAGCACGGCATCGACCGACGTCGCGCTCGGGTCGAGGAGCGAGCACCAGCGATGGGAGGCGCGGGGAACGAGGAGAGGCGGTCTGAGCGGCGACCATGGTACTGGCGGCGCGCAGCTGAGGCCGGCGACGCGCACAACAGGGAAGCACGTGGGCAGAGCTCCGACACAAGAGAAAGGGTCGAGGGACCCTGGAGGGGCTTCGACAGGGGATGGACTCCGGCGGCGGGGAGAGGACAAGAGCGGCTCGGCGCTGGCAAGCCGGCGGCGGGAGAGGCGAGGGCGAACAGCGGCGAGGACGGGAAGCCAGCGAGGAGGAGGCGGCGGCAGTAGGGGGCGCTGGGGCTGCTCGGCGGCGGCAGGGCGGCGCGCGGGACGGGCTGCACGGCGGCGGCGCGCAGAGGGGAGCCGCGGGGTGCGGGGCGCGTGCAGCTAAGGTCGACGGCGGCGTGCAGGGGTGGAAGAGGCGGCGCGCAGAGGGGACTGAGCGCGGCGGGGCGAGGGAGGCAGGGAGGCGGCGGCGCGACGCGGGAGGAGGAGGCGACGGCATCAGGGGCGCTGGGGTGGCGACGCGCGCATGCAGGAGGAGGAGCAGAGAGAGCGAGGGGAGGAGGGAGATGGGATCGGGCACGGCTGCGCTAGGGCACGGGAGGGAGGCTGGACCTTGGGCCTTGGCTGGCTGGGCCTTGGCCTGGGGTCCTCCTCTCTCTATTTTGATTTTTTTAAACTTTAAAAACAGAAAAAAAAATCTCACACAAAGAAAAACTTCTAACAAAAAATAAAACAAAATGCATTTGCTCCTTTGAAAATTATACCCCAACTTTAAAGATAGTTTGGGCATTTTCTTAAACAAATAAAATGAAACCCTTTTAAGATTTAAAATAAAACCCTTCTTAAAAGAATTAAAAAAACCCAAAACCCTTTTTAAAAGAATTAAAAATCAAAACCCTTTTGAAGAATTAAATTAAAACTCTTTTAACAAGAAAATAAAATAACCCCTTTTTAAGAATTAAATAAAACCTCTCTATTTAAAGGATAAATAAGAGCCTTTTAAAAGAGAAAATAAAACGGTAGGGTTTTAAAATAAAACAAAACCCTAAGGGTTGCCCCCGCATTTAATAAAAGGAATTTTTAAAAGAAGACGAATATTTTGGAAGAGGGGTAAAGTTAGAAATCTTTAGTAAAACCACAAAACAACTTAGGAGGGGAGAGGAGGGGAGAAGGTTTAGGTCGGCGGTACAACGGGGTTTAGCGGTGGCTCTCACGCTCCCTCTCTCATCACTTCCAACAAAACAACGTCACTCACAAAGCACTACCGCCTAACAACACACAGCAACAAGCAACACCGACAAAACACCGATGACATGATGCCATGCATGATGTGATGATGCAACTACATGACGATGCAACGAATAAAACTAAACACACGACGGAAATGGAAATTAAGGGGAATCTTCTGGGGCTTCGGTCTCGGGCTGTCACAACTCTCCTACACTACAAGAAGATATCGCCCCGAGATCCAAGAATGAAAGGGGGAGAGGATGAGAAAAGTAAAAGGTAAAACTTAGTCGCTTCTTTGACAAACGAGTGAAACCAACGAGCACCATATACAGCAGCAGGCTTCAGCATGCCAACAAGCACAGGGAACATCAGCGTCTCGGCATACATCGGGCCAGCAGGGCGACGCACTGGCGAGCACGGCATCGACCGACGTCGCGCTCGGGTCGAGGAGCGAGCACCAGCGACGGGAGGCGCGGGGAACGAGGAGAGGCGGTCTGAGCGGCGACCATGGTACTGGCGGCGGGCAGCTGTGGCCGGCGACGCGCACAGCGGGGAAGCACGCGGGCAGAGCTCCGGCATAAGAGAAAGGGTCGAGGGACCCTGGAGGGGCTTCGGCAGGGGATAGCCTCCGGCGGCGGGGAGAGGCCAAGAGCGGCTCGGCGCTGGCAAGCCGGCGGCGGGAGAGGCGAGGGCGAACGGCGGCGAGGACGGGAAGCCAGCGAGGAGGAGGCGGCGGCAGCAGGGTGCGTTGGGGCTGCTCGACGGCGGCAGGGCGGCGCGCGGGACGGGCTGCACGTCGTGCGCAGAGGGGAGCCGCGGGGCGCCTGCAGCTAAGGTCGACGGCGGCGCACAGGGGTGGAAGAGGCGGCGCGCAGAGGGGACTGAGCGCGGTGGGGCGAGGGAGGCAGGGAGGCGGCGGCGCGACGCGGGAGAAGGAGGCGGCGGCAGCAGGGGGCGCTGGGGTGGCGATGCGCGCATGCGGGAGGAGGAGCAGAGAGATCGAGGGGAGGAGGGAGATGGGATCGGGCACGGCTGCGCTAGGGCACGGGAGGGAGGCTGGACCTTGGGCCTTGGCCGGCTGGGCCTTGGCCTGGGGTCCTCCTCTCTCTATTTTGATTTTTTTTAACTTTAAAAACAGAAATAAATCTCACACAAAGAAAAAATTCTAACAAAAAATAAAACAAAATGCATTTGCTCCTTTGAAAATTATACCCCAACTTTAAAGATAGTTTGGGCATTTTCTTAAACAAATAAAATGAAACCCTTTTAAGATTTAAAATAAAACCCTTCTTAAAAGAATTAAAAAAACCAAAACCCTTTTTAAAAGAATTAAAAATCAAAACCCTTTTGAAGAATTAAATTAAAACTCTTTTAACAAGAAAATAAAAATAACCCCTTCTTAAGAATTAAATAAAACCTCTCTATTTAAAGGATAAATAAGAGCCTTTTGAAAGAGAAAATAAAACGGTAGGGTTTTAAAATAAAACAAGCGGAGAAATAAAACAAAACCCTAAAGGTTGCCCCCGCATTTAATAAAAGGAATTTTTAAAAGAAGACGAATATTTTGGAAGAGGGGTAAAGTTAGAAATCTTTAGTAAAACCACAAAACAACTTAGGAGGGGAGAGGAGGGGAGAAGGTTTAGGTCGGCGGTACAACGGGGTTTAGCGGTGGCTCTCACGCTCCCTCTCTCATCACTTCCAACAAAACAACGTCACTCACGAAGCACTACCGCCTAACAACACAGAGCAACAAGCAACACCGACAAAACACCGATGACATGATGCCATGCATGATGTGATGATGCAACTACATGACGATGCAACGAATAAAACTAAACACACGACGGAAACGGAAATTAAGGGGAATCTTCTGGGGCGTCGGTCTCGGGCTGTCACACTATGCCATCCCTGGATCAGTATGCTGGCACACACAGTACATCAATGTATATATCAAAGTGCAATCACATGTAAATAGCGTAAAACTGATATATACCTTAAATATCTCAGCGGAAGCAGTCAAGGGAGTGGAGTCCCAATAAACACCAACGGCAAGTTGAGTGTAGACCGTAACCCTGAATCGTACTCTTACTCGTCGAAGTAAAATATCTGCAACATAATACGTTGCAGCCGTGTAGGTCAGCATACTGAATATGCTGACAAGTCACATATGAGAGAGGGGTAAAATATCATCTATACTATATGCATATATGGCAGGTGGGGTTGTAAGTTTTTAGCGGAAAGCAAAGTTTTCTCCTACAACAAGAGAGGGGCTAAAAAGCAAAATATTACTACGCTGTTGGTTGTTAATGAGATGGTTCCGCCAACCAGTTCTCATACCCAAGTTGTCAATATTACCGTCATCAAGTATTTATAATGGTGTTGAGAATTTCAGATAACTTTAGTTCCTTTGGCTCAAGTTGTCCATGACCGTGGACACGGCTAATCGATTAGGTTTGAGTACTCTGCAAAGTTTTGCACACGTTCCCCACAAGATTTGATCGCCTCTGAGTATGTCCTCGCACTTCAGGGTGTTTGAAGACCGGATGATCAAAACATGGTCTTTCAACGGATCCCTCTGAATCCCTGTCGGTGCCCATCCAATCCTACCGATCTTCTACATCTGCTAGCACCACCTGTCTAGAGTCGCCGCGTTGTCCAACCAAGCCAGAGCCCATAATGACTTGTGGTTGTGCAGGTAAGCCTTGGGTCTTGAAAATATACGTCCGTCTCTTTGAGCCTGGGTGAAGCTTTCCGCAAGATGTCATGGCCGTCTCCAGCATCCCGGGTCATCCACTGGTTTCTCCAGGGAGCCGATCAACCGTCCTTCACCCAGAGTTGCATTGCATCACGAGGTCTTGAAAAGTCTTGACTTAATCGGTCTTGGTTATTAAATTATTCTCGCATCACTCGTGATAAACTCTCAACCAGGATCCCGTCTACTTAAGCATAGCAATATGAAATTTGTCGTCCCGGGCCAAGTAACGGGGTTGTTGGGTGCCTACCACATGATACTACATCAAGTAACCATATTTTTCCAAGTACCTAGTCAACATGCAAATGGGTATAGGAAGGTATAACTACAATGCATGAAAACATAGGTGATACATGATCAAATGACTTGCCTGGCGATGTTGATGAAGAAGAATTTCTCGAGAAATAACTTGATAGACTACTCGTCACTCTCCGATGAAATCTATATAACAAACATATCATTCACATAAGCAATCATACTAGCAATTATTCTAGCAATCAAAGCAAAGGAGAGAGTGAATAAGAATCCGAAAGAAACTTCATATAAAACTAGGGAGTCTTCTACTACATCAAACACTAAATAGTTTTTGTCTAACAGAAAATAAAATACTTAAATAACAGGGAGCTAAGTTATAAATTTAACTAAGATCAAATAAAGTATTTTTCACAAAACTATTTGAAAGTATTTCCAAACGGGATTTGAAACAGTGGAGAAACCAATTGCAAGTTATTAGAGAACTAGAATTGATTTCATAATAACATAGAAAAATAAAATCAGAACTTGTTGCAAACATACTGTTAACTAACAGAAACAAAACATAATCTTTCTGAAATATAAAAGAAAAATAATTTAAAAACAACTAAAGAAAGAAAATTAGTCACAATCCTAAAAGAGGTGAAACAGAAATTGTTTCACAAGAAACAATGAGCTAAAATACTCAAACAATTCTGAACGTTTTACCACTCATAAATAAGATCACTAGTGATCAGTAGCAAAAAGAATCAAATTAAAAGCTATTTTTAAACTCCTGGAATAAGCAAAACAAGGTTTAAACTAAATCTGATCTAATTCAAATTTGAAACTTTCAAACATAGACCAATTATATGTTTTTAAAAACTACAGAAAAATTGTGATCTACTGGAAAACGAATCAACCTCATTGGATCTCTAGATCAAAAGTTATGATCAAAACAAGATTGGAACTTCCTCTGTTTTGGAATTAAAATAGAAAACGAAAATCTGAATTCTATCGGATAGGGAGTACACTTGGCGCTCTCTGATTGGTCTACCGATGTTTGCTGCGGGGAAATCTAACAAACGTCCGAAACTTAACAAAAACCTCTTCGGCTAATATTAAGTAATGAAAAACCGGCCCGGTTTTGTTTAAAAGACCGAAAGGGTACGGGTGATCTAATCTCTACCATTTAATCGCGATCTAACGGCTAAGGAAAAGATGGGGGGTCTCACCGTGAGTTGCTGGGGCTTCTTCTTCTCCGGCGAGACAGAGAAGAGGTGGTGCTCGGGGAGGGGGCTCCAGCGATCTCCGGCGGCGTCCGAGGCGTGGGGAGGATGGAGGTGGGTCTCCTCCGTCGATTGGCAGCGACGGCGAGGTTCTTCGAGGTCGGGGGAGAGCAGGGGCGGCCTGGGAAGTCTCTGTTGCCGGCCAAACTCCGGCGAGCAGCGGGGGTGGCGTGGAGCGGCGAGGGGCTCGGGCTGGGTGGAAAAATGGAACGCGGTGGAGGCGGGGGTGCTTGTGGCGGCGTCGGTTGGGGCGGGGAGGTGCGGTAGTGGCGTGGGGGTGGTGGCGATGGTTCTACTGGATCTTGGGCTGCAGCGAGGTGCGGCGGCGTTCTGGCGTGGGGAGGAGGGGCCGAGGGGGGGTGGCTAGAGGCGGCGGTTATATAGGGGCGAGGGGGCTCAGGGAAGGAAGGGGGGGCCGAATCGGGGGCGGATCCATCGGATCCCGGCGAGGCAGGGGCGACGCCATGGGTGCGCTGGGAAAGGAAAGAGGCACGGGGGAAAGAAAGGAAAGAGGAAGAAGAAGGAAGGAAAGAAAGAAAAAGAAAAAAAAAGAAAAAGGAGAGGGGGGGGGGTGCGCTGCGTGGGGAGGAGATCCCGGTGGGATTCTGGCCCCGGAAAAAAAGCGCCCTAGGGCGGTTTCCAAAAAAAGATTTTTTTTGTAAACAACAAGAGAAAAAGAATAAAAGGAAACAAAAGAAAATAATTTATATGGGGTATTATGTACCAAAATTTTCAGAAAAATATTTCCTACTCGTTTATCATTTTTCCAACACCAAAATAAAAACTTTTAAAAAATGTTTTTTTCAGAAAAAATCCCTAAGGCTTTATTTCTTTTCGCAATTATTTTCTCAATAAAGATCTGGTTTTCTTGGCTCAAAAATATTTCCAATATTCCCCTGATTTTGGGAGGGTCATTTTCCTCCGCTCTTTCTTGCTTGCAAGAATTTATTTTTTTCGGGGTATTTCTCAGGGAAGAAAAATAAAGACGCAAGGGCAAATATTTGAAAGAATTCAAATGCAAAACTCCGTTCAAATTCTTTATAGTTGAAGAAGTCATGTCATCTTCTCTCATTGCTTTTACTTGGATGAATTTGAATTTACCGAAGAAGGGGAAAGTCATTTTATTCCCTCTCATTCAAAAGTTTTGAAAAGTTTTCAAATTTCACTCAAGTTTCAATCACTCAAACAAACAAACAATCAATCTAATAATTTTATTAACATTCCAAAATTTGGGATGTTACAGTTTCACCTCACTACACCATCACTTGTTACCGCTACTTTCAGTGCTTGCAGTTATTACCTTGCTGAAAACCGTTTATCAGAGGCTTCTGCTCCTCGTTGGGTTCGACACTCTTACTTATCGAAAGGACTAAGATTGATCCCCTATACTTGTGGGTCATCAAGACTCTTTTCTGGCGCCGTTGCCGGGGAGGGAAGCGCCTTTGGTAAGGAAACATTTATATACCGTGCTGAAATTTGTTGTCACTTGTCACTATGGAAACTGTTCCTTTGAGGAATTTGTTTGGGGTATCTTCACCACGAACGGAAGCACGAGGAGTTACTCCTAAACCCAAGGTACCTACTGAAAATATCTTTTATGAAATTCCTTTGGGTATGCTTGAGAAACTGCTGGCTAATCCTTTTACAGGAGATGGATCTTCACATCCAGACTTGCATCTAATCTATGTAGATGAAGTTTGTGGTTTATTTAAGCTTGCAGGTTTGCCCGAGGATGAGGTAAATAAGAAATCATTTCCTTTATCTTTGAAGGATAAGGCGTTGACATGGTATAGGCTATGTGATGATACTGGATCATGGGACTACAATCGGTTGAAATTGGAATTTCATCAAAAGTTTTATCCTATGCATTTAGTACATCATGATCGGAATTATATTTATAACTTTTGGCCTCGTGACAGGGAAAGCATAGCTCAAGCTTGGGGGAGGCTTAAATTAATGCTATATTCATGCCCTAATCATGAGCTCTCGAGAGAAATTATCACTCAAAACGTTTATGCTCGGCTTTCTCATGAAGATTGTACCATGCTTGACATTTCTTGTACCGGTTCTTTTATGAAGAAGGATATTGACCACAAGTGCAATTTATTGGAAAGAATCAAATGTAACTCTGAAGATTGGGAGCTTGAAGAAGGTAAGGAGTCAGGTATGAATTTCCAGTTTGATCGCGTTAAATCTTTTGTTGAAACAAACACTTCTAGAGATTTTAGCGCTAAGTATGGACTTGACTCTGAGATAGTAGCTTCTCTATGTGAATCTTATGCTGCTCATGTTGATCTTCCCAAAGAGAAGTGGTTTAAGTATCATCCTCCTATAGAAGTCAACATAGTTAAACCCAATCTAGTGGAAGAGAAAGTCATTGCCTATAATGATCCTATTGTTCCTTGTACCTACACTGAGAAACCACCTTACCCTGCTACGAAAAAGGATTATTCTAAAGCTCCAACTGTGATACGTAGGGGTTACATTAGATCACTTGCACCCCCTGAGGAAATTAGAGTTGAACCTAGTGTTGCTATTATCAAAGATCTCTTGCCGAAGACATAGACGGGCATGTTATCAAATTCTGTGAGGACTCCGATAGAATTGCTAAACCTCACGCCAAAGACAAATACAGACCTGTAGTTGGTCTGCCCGTTGTTTCTGTCAAGATAGGAGATCACTCTTATCATGGTTTATGTGATATGGGTGCTAGTGTTAGTGCAATACCCTGATCCCTATATGATGAAATCAAAGATGAGATTGCACCTGCTGAGTTAGAACCCATTGATGTCACTATTACGCTAGCTAACAGAGACACTATCTGCCCTGTGGGAATTGTGAGAGACGTAGAAGTCATGTGTGGTAAGACGAAGTATCCTACTGGTTTCCTCGTCCTTGCTACTGCACAAGATAGGTTTTGTCCCATCATATTTGGTAGACCCTTTCTCAACACTGTCAATGCTCATATTGATTGCATTAAACAGACTGTCACTGTTAGTTTCGAGGGTGTGTCTCATGAATTTAACTTCTCTATGTTTGGAAGACAACCCCATGAAAAAGAGTTTCCTAGTAGGGATGAAACTATTGCCTTAGCCTCTATTGCCGTGCTCCCTACTGATCCATTAGAGAAATACTTGCTTGATCATGAAAATGATATGCATATGGATGAAAGGGATGAAATAGATAGAGTTGTCTTAGAACAATATCATATTCTTAAGAATAATCTGCCTGTTGAACTGCTTGGGGATCCTCCCCCACCAAAGGGTAATCCTGTGTTCGAGCTAAAATAGTTACCAGATACACTTAAGTATGCCTATCTTGATGAGAAGGAGATCTATCCTGTTATTATTAGTGCTCACCTCTCGAATCACGAAGAGAAGAAGTTATTAAAAACTTTGAGGAAGCACCGTGCTGCTATTGGATATACTCTTGATGATCTTAAGGGCATTAGTCCCACTCTATGCCAGCACAAGATCAAAACTGAGCCTGAATTCAAACCAGTTGCTGATCATCAAAGGAGATTAAATCCTAAGATGAAAGAAGTAGTGAGAAAAGAAATATTAAAGCTTCTAGAAGTAGGAATCATTTATCCTGTTGCTCATAGTGATTGGGTAAGTCCAGTACATTGCGTACCTAAGAATGGAGGTATCACCGTCGTTCCTAATGATAAGAATGAACTAATCCCACAGAGGATTATTACTGGCTATAGGATGGTGATAGACTTCCGGAAACTGAACAAGGCAACCAGGAAAGACCATTATCCTTTGCCGTTTATCGACCAAATGCTAGAAAGGCTATCTAAACACACACACTTCTGCTTTCTAGACGGTTATTCAGGTTTTTTGCAAATACCTGTTGCACAATCTGATCAGGAGAAAACCACTTTCACCTGCTCTTTCGGTACCTTTGCTTATAGACGTATGCCTTTTGGCTTATGCAATGCACCTGCCACCTTTCAAAGGTGTATGATGGCAATATTCTATGACTTTTGTGAAAAGATTGTTGAGGTTTTCATGGATGATTTCTACGTTTACGGTTCTTCCTTTGACGATTGCCTCAGCAACCATGATCGAGTCTTACAGAGATGCAAAGATACCAACCTCGTCTTGAACCGGGAGAAGTGCCACTTCATGGTTAATGAAGGCATTGTCTAAGGACACAAAATCTCCGAGAAAGGCATTAATGTTGATAAGGCTAAGGTTGATGCAATTGAGAAAATTCCTTGCCCCGCAGATATCAGAGGTATACAAAGTTTCCTAGGTCATGCTGGTTTCTATAGAAGGTTCATTAAAGACTTCTCTAAGATTTCTAGGCCTCTTACCAACCTCTTGCAGAAGGACGTTCCTTTTGTTTTTGATGAAGCTTTCGAAATACTTAAGAAGGCCTTGATAACCGCACCTATTGTCCAACCACCTGATTGGAACTTGCCCTTTGAAATCATGTGCGATGCTAGTGATTATGCTGTTGGTGCTGTTCTAGGACAAAGAGTTGACAAGAAGTTGAATGTTATTCACTACGCTAGTAAAACTCGAGACAGTGCCGAGAGAAACTATGCTACTACGGAGAAGGAGTTTTTAGCAGTCGTGTTTGCATGTGAAAAATTCAGATCTTATATAGTTGACTCCAAAGTCACTATTCACTCTGATCATGCTGCTATTAAGTACCTTATGGAGAAGAAGGACGCTAAGCCTAGGCTAATCAGATGGGTTCTCCTGCTACAGGAATTTGATTTGCACGTTGTTGACCGAAAGGGTGCTGATAACCCTATAGCAGATAACTTGTCCAGGCTAGAGAATGTCCTTGATGACCCACTACCTATTGATGACAGCTTTCCTGATGAGCAATCGAATGTCATCCGCACTTCACATAGTGCACCGTGGTATGCTGATTACGCAAACTATATCGTAGCCAAATACATACCACCCAGTTTCACCTACCAACAAAAGAAGAAATTCTTCTTTGATTTGAGACATTACTTTTGGGATGATCCTCACCTTTATAAGGAAGGAGTAGATGGTGTTATTAGACGTTGTGTGCTTGAACATGAACAGGGACAGATCTTGCAGAAGTGTCATTCCGAAGCCTACGGAGGACACCATGCTGGAGATAGAATTGCTCATAAGGTATTGCAATCAGGTTTCTATTGGCCCACTCTCTTCAAGGATGCCCGTAATTTTGTCTTGTCTTGTGACGAATGCCAAAGAATAGGGAACATAAGTAAGCGTCAGGAAATGCCTATGAACTATTCACTTGTCATTGAACCATTTGATGTCTGGGGCTTTGATTATATGGGACCCTTTCCGAGTTCCAATGGGTATACTCACATTTTAGTTGCTGTTGATTACGTCACTAAGTGGGTAGAAGCTATCCCCACTAGAAATGCTGATCACCACACCTCTATTAAGATTCTTAAAGAAGTCATCTTCCCAAGATTTGGAGTCCCTAGATATCTGATGACTGATGGCGGTTAACACTTCATTCATGGTGTTTTCCGCAAGATGCTCGCTAAGTATGATGTCAACCATAGAGTTGCGTCTCCTTATCATCCTCAGTCTAGTGGTCAAGTGGAGTTGAGTAATAGGGAGATCAAATTGATCTTACAAAAGACTGTAATAGATCTCGAAAGAATTGGTCTAGCAAACTTGACGATGCACTATAGGCTTATAGGACTGCTTATAAGAATCCCATGGGCATGTCGGCATATAAAATGGTTTACGGTAAGGCATGTCATTTACCTCTTGAGCTAGAACACAAAGCTTATAGGGCAATCAAAGAGCTCAACTTCGATTTCAAACTTGCCGATGAGAAGCGGTTGTTTGATATCAGCTCATTAGATGAATGGAGGGCCCAGGCATATGAGAATGTGAAGTTGTTCAAGGAAAAGTTTAAGAGATGGCACGATAAAAGAATACAAAAACATGAGTTCAATGTAGGTGATTATGTCCTGCTATACAATTCTCGCTTAAGATTCTTCGCAGGCAAACTTCTCTCTAAATGGGAAGGTCCCTACGTTGTCGAGGAAGTATATCGTTCTGGTGCCATCAAATCAAGAACACGAAAGGTAATTTTCCGAGAGTGGTAAATGGGCAAAGAATCAAGCATTATATCTCTAGTACTCCCGTAAATGTTGAAACCAATATCATCAACATCATAACTCTAGAGGAGTACATAAGGGATGTTTATCAGCCTGTTTCAGACTCTGAAAACGAAGAGGTATGTGTTTCGGTAAGTAATTGGACTCCAAAACTTTTCCAGTAGGAAATTTTCTCCGTTTTGGAATTTATGGAAAATTAGAAAAATAAAAAGCAGTCCGGAGAGCGCACGAGGCGGCCACAAGCTTGACGCCACGGCCCCCCTGGCCGCGACGACACGGCTTGTGGGTACCTCGTGTTCCTCCCGGACTTTGTTTTCTTGCGGAGCACTCCTTCTGGTCCAGAAAAAATCATTATATATACACCCGAGGGTTTTGATCTCCGTATCACACAGTTTTCCTTTGTTTTTCGTTTCGAGCCTATTTCTGTTGTAGATCTAGATCGTCACCTTCCCCAAAAGCTCCTAAGGACAAGATCTTCGAGAGGGTCATCAATCCCTAGCTCACGGAAGTGCCGCAACACCCTCAATCTATTGAGATGCGTGAGGGGATGTTGCACATCCGTGATGTTGAGGGGCCTAAGAAGACCGGAAGCGTGGAGACGAGGCTCGAAGCAATGGAGCAACAAGTCTTCAAGTGCCAAGGGATGGTGGAGCGTGGACTCAACGCCAACCACATGATGATCACGGAGTTCACCAACAAGCACAAGATGGATGCCAATGACATTGGGAAGCACCTCTCCAGGCTCTATGACAGGGTTGATCAACTCCAGGGCCAGATCTATGACCTGCAGAACCAAAACTGTGAGTATGAGTATAGATTTAAATCAATACAATTGGCTGCAGATTTGAGGATTCCGGCGACTCATTCATCCTGCCATGATGGAGCACCTATGCCTTGGAAGACGGAGGATCAAATTCATGTTGCAACTCCACCACCATCACCACCAAAGGAAGACAACTAAGCATTGGTATGGGCAACTCCATTGGCTTGTGCCAAGCTTGGGGGAGTTGCCATGGTATCGTATCACCTTTATATCTTTTGCTTTTACCTTTGTTTTAGTTCTTTCCTTTTCAGTTTTTATTTCTTCTCTTAGTGGAATAAGTCTTTAGTGTTTAGTTTGATTCTTGTGCCTTGTGTCTCCCCCGATGTATTCGAGCTTGCGAGCTATATAATAAAGAGTATCTTAGTCAAGGGATTTGTTTTGTGCCGTGATCAAAAGTATGAAAGGAACGATAGCATGAAAGATCATGAGATGATCTTATGGAAGTGATAGCTTCACATATAACAAGTATGATGATTGAAACTTGTTGAGAATAGACCAACATAGACCCCAGTCATTGTTGCAATTAATAAGAAGTAATAAGGAAAGAGAGGTTCACATATAAATATATAATGTTAGACACTTTCTATAATTGTGAGCACTCACCAAACTATTACATGCTTAGAAGTAGATGTTGGACAACGAAGACAACATAATGAATTGTGTTTGCTTGGTTCCAAACAATGTTATATGTTTAGAGATCCCTTAGTATGTGACGATTGCTTCCACCTCATATTAGCCAAAACTTCCGTACTAAGTAGAAATACTACTTGTGCATCCATAAACCTTCAAACCAGTTTTGCCATGAGTGTCCACCATACCTACCTATGGATTGAATAAGATCCCTCAAGTAAGTTGTCATCGGTGCAAGCAATACAAATTGCTCTCTAATATGTATGATCTATTAGTGTGTGGAAAATAAGCTTTATACGAACCTGTGATGAGGAATACATAAAAGCGACAGACTGCATAATAAAGTTATTTATCACAGGGGGCAATATAAAGTGACGTTCCTCCGCACTAAGAGGACACACATCCAAACCTCAAAAGCGCATGACAACCTCTGCTTCCCTCTGCGAAGGGCCTATCTTGTACCTTTACTTTTTGCTCTTGAAAGAGTCATGGTGATCTTCACCAATTCCCTCTTTTGCCTTCGTCTTGGCTACCGTCATATGCTTGGGAAAGATCTATAATCATATATCAACTTGGAGATGAGTACTTATGCTTTATTATTGTTGACTTTACCCTTGAGGTAAATGGTTGGGAGGCAAAATTATAAGCCCCTATCTTTCTCTGTTTCCAACTGAAACTTTGACGCCATGAGTACCTCGTGAGTTGTAACAATTATGGAAAACAAAAGAGATGATTGAGTATGTGGATTTGCTTTACAAGCTCTTACTTGGCTCTTTCTGATGATATGATAAGTTGCAATTGCTTCAATGACTATGGACTGTTGTTGGCTACTTCTCGGTAAGGTTTTTGTTTCATGCTTTGCTTTGTGAAGGAATTGTTACTTTCCCATAAGAATATTTATGATGTATTGCTGTTCTATGTGTGATCATGATGCCCTCATGTCCGTATTATGTTTTATCGACACCTTCATCCCTAAACATGTGGACAAGTTTATGGATCTTGATTTTCGCTTGAGGACAAGTGAGGTCTAAGCTTGGGGGAGTTGATACGTCCATTTTGCATCATGCTTTCATGTTGATATTTATCGCTTTATGGACTTTTATTATACTTTATGGGCGAAAGAAGTGCCAGAGGGGAGCTGCCAGGGGCCCACAAGCCTGGTGTCCGAGGCTTCCCCCCTGGCCGCGGCGTCAGGGCTTGTGGGCACCCTGGTGGCCCACTAGCCCCCCTCTTCTGCTATATGAAGGGTTTTGTTTGGAAAAAAATAAGGGTGGATCTTTTTCGTGGATTCTCCGCCGCCACGAGGCGGAACTTGAGCAGAACCAATCTAGAGCTCCGGCAGGACGATCCTGCCAGGGAAACTTCCCTCCTAGAGGGGGAAATCGTCGCCATCGTCATCACCAACACTCCTCTCATCGGAGGGGACTTGTCACCATCAACATCTTCATCAGCACCATCTCATCTCCAAACCCTAGTTCATCACTTGTAACCAATCTCCGTCTCGCGACTCCGATTGGTACTTGTAAGGTTGCTAGTAGTGTTGATTACTCTTTGTAGTTGATGCTCGTTGGATTACTTGGTGGAGGAGTTTATGTTCAGATCCTTGATGCTACTCATTACACCTCTGATCATGATTATGATTATGCTTTGTGAGTAGTTACTTTTGTTCCCGAGGACATGGGATAAGTCATGCTAATAATAGTCGTGTGAATTTTGTATTCGTTCGGTATTTTGATATGTTGTATGTTGTTTTTCCTCTAGTGGTGTTATGTGAACGTCGACTACATAACACTTCACCATTATTCGGGCCTAGAGGAAGGCATTGGGGACTAGTAAGTAGATGATGGGTTGCTAGAGTGACACAAGCTTAAACCCCAATCTATGTGTTGCTTCGTAAGGGGTGATGTGGATCCACTAGTTTAATGATATGGTTAGACATTGTCTTAATTCTTCTTTCGTAGTTGCGGATGCTTGCGAGAGGGGTTAATCATAAGTGGGATGCTTGTCCAAGTAAGGGCAGTACCCAAGCGCCGGTCCACCCACATATCAAACTATCAAAGTAACGAACGCGAATCATATGAACATGATGAAACTAGCATGATAGAAATTCCCGTGTGTCCTCGGGAGCGTTTTACTTCCTATAAGACTTTGTTCAGGCTTGTCCCTTGCTACAAAAGGTATTGGGCCACTTTGCTGCAACGTTGCTACTACTTGTTACTTGTTACTTTTCACCTGCTACGTTTCACCTCACTACACCATCACTTGTTACGGCTACTTTCAGTGCTTGCAGTTATTACCTTGCTGAAAATCGTTTATCTGAGCCTTCTGCTCCTCGTTGGGTTGGACACTCTTACTTATCGAAAGGACTACGATTGATCCCCTATACTTGTGGGTCATCAAGGCACACGGCGGATATCGTTCTTTTCTCACCTTCACTTACGATTTGAGTAGATATGGTTATGTCTACTTGATGAAGCACAAGTGTGAAACATTTGAAAAGTTCAAACAATTTTAGAGTGAAGTTGAAAATCATCGTCACAAGAAGATTAGGTTCCTACGGTCTGATCGTGGGGGTGAATATCTGAGTTTCGAGTCTGGTGCTCACTTAAGACAATGTGGAATTGTTTCAGAGTTGACACCGCCTGGAACACCGCAGCGTAATGGTGTGTCCGAACATCGTAATCGTACTTTATTAGAGATGGTGCGATCTATGATGTCTCTTAACGATTTGCCGTTATCGTTTTGGGGTTATGCATTAGAAACAGCTGCATTCAATTTAAATAGGGCACCATCAAAATCCGTTGAGACGACACCATATCAGCTGTGGTATGGCAAAAGACCAAAATTGTCGTTTCTTAAATGTAACATCCCAAATTTTGGAATGTTAATAAAATTATTAGATTGATTGTTTGTTCGCTTGAGTGATTGAAATATTGAGTGAAATTTGAAAAAAATTCAAAACTTTTGAATGAGAGGGAATAAAATGACTTCCCCCTTTTTCCTACGAATTCAAATTCATCTTTTAAAAAAAAGCAGCGAGAGGAGATAGCATGACTTCTTCAACTATAAAGAATTTGAATCAAGGTGGCATTGGAATTCCTTTCGATTTTGCTTTGCATTTTGTTTCTTCCTCACTCACGGAATGCCGGAACCATATCTTGTCAAGCAAGAAAAAGAGAGGAGAAACATGACCCTCCAAAACCCGGGGATATTCTTTGAAATATTTAAGCTATGAAACCCAAGGTTTATTTGAGAAAATATTTGCAAAAAGAAATAAAGCATTTAGGGATTTTCTAAAAAACATTTTTTTGAAGTATTTATTTTGGTAGTGGAAAAATGCCCATCTTTTTGGATTTATTTTTCTGAAAATTTTAATATATTATACCTCTATATTCCGAGGATATTCTATTTCCTTTTAATCGTATTAATTCCTGTTTTAATAAAAAGGGAAAGAGATCTCTTATTTTAGGAATGTACTTGGGCCACGTTAGGAAACGCATCAGGCCCAGATACCCCTTCTTCTTCCTCCTCTCGTTCCCTTCCTTTCCAAGCAATGGCAGAAGCTTCCTGGAAGCTTCCCTCCCCCGATTCGCGAGATATGTTGCCTACCCTCGCCTTCCACCACCCATATAAGAGAGCCCCGACTCTCCTCGTTTCATTTTCCCCATCACCTCGCCTTCTCCCTGCTCGTAGCCACAGCGCCACCATCCTCATCTTCGTGTCAAGAACGGAGTACAGTAGGTCTCGTGGCGCTTCCCCATCACCCCTGCCGAGCCTCTCCAGCGCCCCACCCCTGCCGTGCTACTCCTCCGCCGATTCCCCACCCCGCCGGCGACCTCCCCACCTCGCCGGAGAAGCTACCTCGCCGGAGTTCTTCCTCTCTATCACCCATGGTGAGATTCACGAAATCCCGTATTGCAGTTTTTAAGAAAATTGCAATATTAGAAAATTCATATCTATTAGTCTATAACTTCGAATTAGGTGATTCTTTTTGCGTTGGATCACAAATTTTATGTAGTTTCTGTAGATATATAATTTGTCTATGTTTGGATTTATAAAAATTGAGTTAGATCAGATTTGAATTAAAGCTTGTTTTGCTTATTCCCGGAGTTTAAAAAGAGCTTTTAATTTGATTATTTCTGCTGTTGCTTCCTATTGATCATATATTTCAGTAGTTTAAGTTTCAATATTTTTTAAATATTTTTACTTAGGGTTTTAAGCAAAACAGATTCTGTTTTAGCCTTTTTTGTTTTCTTGCTATTTCTTTTGTATTAATTGTTCTTAATTTGTTTTTTTTGTAATTGTGACCAGTTATATTTTGTTTTTGATATTTAACAGTAACTTTTCAACAACAACAAAATTTTATTTTATTTATTCTTATTTGTTTGCATGGAATCAATTCTAGTTCTATACTAACTTGCGAATTGATTGCATTGCTAGTTTGATTTCCTATTTTGATAATACTTATAAAATAGTATTGTTTTGGAAATTTAACTTCTGTTATCTTAGTTATTTTATATTTTGTTTTCTGTTATTTTTCTATTTTAGCGTTTTATTTTCAGTTAGAACAAAAACTATATAGTGTTTGATGTAGTAGAAGGCTTCCTAGCTTCTTTGAAGTTTCCTTTGGATTTTTATCCGCTCTCTCTTATTGATTTTTGATTGCATCAACTTTTATTGCTGTTTGTTAATTGATTGCTAGAATGATTGCTAGTGTGAGTGCTTATGTGAATACTATGTTTGATCATATAGATTTCATCGGAGAGTGACGAATAGTTCTATCACGTATTTCCCGAGAACGAAAATTCTTCTTCGTCAACATCACCAGGCAAGTCATTTGATCATGTATCACCTATGTTTTATGCATCATAGTTCTACCATCCTATGCCCAATTGCATGCTGAGTAGGTACTTGGAAATTATGGTTACATATTGTAGTATCATGTGGTAGGCACCCAACAACCCCGTTACTAGGCCCGGGACGACAAATTTCATATTGCTATGCTTGAGTAGACTGGATTCTGGTTGAGAGTTTATCATGAGTGATGCGAGGATACTTTAATAACCAAGACCGGTTAAGTCAAGACTTTTCAAGACCTCGTGATGCAATGCAACTCTGGGTGAAGGACGGTTGTTCGGCTCCCTGGAGAAACTAGTGGATGACTCGGGATGCTGGAGACGGCCATGACATCTTGCGGAAAGCTTCACCTAGGCTCAAAGAGACGGACGGATATTTTCAAGACCCAAGGCTTACCTGCACAGCCACAAGTCATTATGGGCTCTGGCTTGGTTGGACAACGCGGCGACTCTGGATATGCGGTGCTAGCAGATGTAGAAGAACGGTAGGATTGGATGGGCACCGACAGGGATTCAAAGGGACCCGTTGAAAGACCATGTTTTGATCATCCGGTCTTCAAACACCCTGAAGTGCGAGGACATACTCGGAGGCGATCAAATCTTGTGGGGAACGTGTGCAAAACTCTACAGAGTACTCAAACCTAATCGATTAGCCGTGTCCACGGTCATGGACAACTTGAGCCAAAGGAACTGAAGTTATCTGAAATTCTCAACACAAATAATAATATTGATGTGGGAATTATTGACAACTCGGGTACGAGAATTGGTTGGCGGAACCATCTCGTTAACAACAAACAACGTAGTAACATTTTGCTTTTAAGCCTCTCTTGATGTAGGAGAAAACTTGCTTTTCGCTAAAAACTTATAGCCCCACCTGCCATATATGCATATAGTATAGATGATTAGTTTTCACCCCTCTCTTATGTGACTTGCCGGCATATTCAATATGCTGACCTACACGGCTGCAACGTCTTATGTTGCAGATATTTTTCTTCGACGAGTAAGAGTACGATTCAGGGTTACGGTCTACACTCAACTTGCCGTTTGTGTTTATTGGGACTCCACTCCCTTGACTGCTTATGCTGAGATATTTAAGGTATATATCAGTTTTACGCTATTTACATGTGATTGCACTTTGATATATACATTGATGTACTGTGTGTGCCAGCATGCTGATCCAGGGATGGCACAGATACACAGAGGCTTGACTCGTTTTGAGTCGGGTCGCTACAGAAATGGTATCGGAGCACATGTTGACTGTAGGACGTGACCCTAAAAACTGGAAATTCTTAGGAAAGGATCTCTCAAAATTTCTATTTTTCAAGAACACCTTTTACTCCTCATCTCTTCTGATTTCATTAAACGTTCTCTCTCACCTCAAATAGTTAGACAATGCCCTTTCCCCTTTGACCACGTGAAGGATCAACCGACTGCCACTTCAAAGTAAAGAGGATTTCACCACGCGTTTGAAGAATTGAAGCTACACCAACAGTAGACTCTCAAGACCCGAAGAACTCGAAGACCCTCAACTGTTCGAATAATTATCTGACCATTAGAAGTCCAAACCCCTTTTATGTACCCACGTTAGATACGATGATTTGTGAGCCGTCATTGGTGTGTGTTTTCCGACATCCACAAATAAAACCTATTCTCAAAAATATTGTTTGTATTGTGTGTATCTCCCTCCCTTTCTTACCAGTCTCATCCCCAAAACCTCAACCCTGCCAGATGGAGTATGAAGCTGGACTTGTAGTCTCTGGACCAATGACCCAGCTGGAAGCTGAGATATGGATTCAGAACATGGAGAACCACATCGGGAGTAACTTGATCTCAAGGAAGTATGAAGTGGAACACGCTCTCCAGTACTTTACCCAAAGTGCTGCTATCTGGTGGAAAATGCACCATGTCATACAAGGATTTAGTGGAGCAGAAACTTGGGACGAATTGAAGAACACCCTGTTAAGATCCCGTCTCATTCAGAAGTGCTATGACAATCCGAAGGAGAAGACTTGTGCATGCAAGATCAGTGGAGAAATAGGACACACCCAGGAAGAACACAAGGATGGATGCACTCATTGTGAAGAAAATCACCCAGCTGAGGAGTGCCCAAGTAGTCAGGTGACTTGTTTCCTTTGTGAAGGAACCACCCACTACCCAGCTCAATGTCACATTTACCCCAAGGTACAACAAGTTGTCCAGCAGCAGAAAGAAGCAATGAAGGAAACACTCAAGAATAAGATTCTAGAAGAGCCGGTGATGAACAAAAATATTGAAGACCGTGATGGACAAGGTCTGACTAGATTTTTCTCCAATGCATGCTACTCATGTGGAGAAGAAGGACATTATTCACAGGATTTCACGAAGAGAAGCCAAGAGCATCTGGGGAACTTCCCAACGGAAAAAGTGGTGTTTTATCCACTTGAAATAGAAGAACTGGCCAAAATAAAGGAGTCCGGAAAGAAGAAAAAGTACCCTCGGCAGAGCCAAATCTCTGCAGATATAGACCTGAGTCATTTGAGATGTTACAAGTGCATGGAATTTGGCCACCACAAATACATGTGCTCAGGAAGGAAGCCGGAAACCCAAGGAGCAAAAGCAAACACTAAGACGCCTCGAGACTGGTCAGAACTCATTTGCTTTCGTTGCAAGGAAGCACGACATTTTGCTAGCGATTGTCCACAAAGGAAGAAAGCTAAAAAGGAGTAGTTAAGTTTTGACCGCGACAATTAGTGTAATCTAAAGAACTCTTGTTTTTCATGAGATCATGGAGTGAAATTTTTTGTAACAGAAGTCCCTGAGATTGTAATAACATCATAAATAAATGGAATTTATTGTCTCATGATTGTCTATGTTGAAACTGTATGCGTTGTTTCTCTACGAGCAAAGATCTCTGAACAATTATGAGGATAAGAGAAAATATGGTCTATGCAGGCATGAATATACTTCATTTAAGTGTGGTAGTAATCGGTAAACCCACAGGATACACTGAGTAGGAATGTACCATGATTACCAAGGAGACACATACATTCCTCTGAGTACCTATTTACTGACACCTGCAGATGACAACTCTCTACAAGTCATTCCTCAAGGGCCCAGAAACGATCATGACCCTGACCAGTGATCATGATTACCCGAAAATCCTGAAGGACATGATGAAGCACATTCACCTTGAAGGAGATGCAGTCTACAAAGGCTACCCATTCATGGAAAATGGAGTGGAACTTTGGTACATGGAAGTACACCTCCACCATGTGAAAGGAGTTTGTCCAAAGACTATGGGGCAATACTTTTTCATTTCACGTGTACCACGAGCAACCTTCTTTGATGCCGTTCGTGAAGCTGCCATGGAAGCCATACATCAGATCGGAGAAATACTTGAAGCAAGACTCTGTCACACCCAGGAATACCTAAGTGACGTACGTGCGGAGATGATGGAGATGAAGCTCATGACCACCATGATGAAGCAAAAGATGGATGATTTCAAGGAGCACCTCGGAAAGTTCGAGTGGAACTAAAGTACCCCAAGAGAGGCAGATGAATAAAGTTGGCAGAAATGTTTGACCATACCGAACAATGTGGATAGCAGCATTTGTAATAGAGTACTTTTGAATTGGAGTTTTTGAGAATAAATGAAGGATGTAATAAAGGATTGATTATGAAATGAATATGATTTATGGATGAACCAATACATTTTCAATGTAAACACACCAGCGGAAAGCATCCCACAGAGTAGAGTGTGTACCAAAAATAAGTACGAGGATTATTATTATATGATGGTTACCCCAAGAATATGATGGATTGAAACACTATGGAATTTAAAGGCATAGTAATTCCAAGTATGTCTGCAACCCACAGACCCCGAGACTAATAAGGATCAAGTACTACCTAATTGGAGAAGGAAACTTGGAAAAGCTCAGATGGATCAGCAAACGTTTTCTTAGGAGCATACGAAAACCTCAGAGCTGTGAAGATACGATAGATGTTTTGTTCAGCTTGCAGAATCATTGGATTTATCCGAACTTCGTTCGTGTACAAGAGAAATTCTGCAACGCTTGGGAGGATGCCCAAGTGTTAGAATACGAGATTCACTAAGCCTTATACAAGGTAATGATTTCAGTGCGACATGGCTTGGCCACCATGACGACTTACTATTCTCATTCTCTTGCTATTCGGAATGGTAAATCTGAGAGACTTACCCATAGTGAGAGACGACGTTCTTTGAAGCTTCTGTTTAAGCCTTAGAATGGTATGATGAAAGCGCCATGTACATGGCATTTGTGTCATGCGTAAGAAATTTTATGGTGAGGATAGAACCAAGACCCCTCTCTATACAGGATAACCACAAATGGTAGACCACCATGAGAGCCATCGATATGTTATTTAGAATTGACCACGAGACTGTCAGTTAAGAAGACCCAGTAAAGGAAGAAGATTATATCAACAGAAGGACCCTCGTTTTAATGGAAACGTTATGAATATAGCAGAAGATATGAAGACTGTGAGAAGTCAGTTGCCAAAACCCAGAGGATCGTTAAAACATTTTGAGGGACCATTAGTTCTCATTTTAAGTGTGGTAGCATCCCACCTTGCCAGAGATTGGATTTGTTAGAAGACCCCCAAACCCTAACCTTTCTTTCTAGCCTCTTCGAATGTCGAGGACGAGATTCATTTTAAGTGTGGTAGGTTTGTAACATCCCAAATTTTGGAATGTTAATAAAATTATTAGATTGATTGTTTGTTCGCTTGAGTGATTGAAATCTTGAGTGAAATTTGAAAACTTTTCAAAACTTTTGAATGAGAGGGAATAAAATGACTTTTCCCTTTTTCCTGCGAATTCAAATTCATCTTTAAAAAAAAATCAGCGAGAGGAGATAGCATGACTTCTTCAACTATAAAGAATTTGAATCAAGGTGGCATTGGAATTCCTTTCGATTTTTCTTTGCATTTTGTTTCTTCCTCACTCACGGAATGCCGGAACCATATCTTGTCAAGCAAGAAAAAGAGAGGAGAAACATGACCCTCCAAAACCCGGGGATATTCTTTGAAATATTTGAGCTATGAAACCCAAGATTTATTTGAGAAAATATTTGCAAAAAGAAATAAAGCATTTAGGGATTTTCTAAAAAACATTTTTTTGAAGTATTTATTTTGGTAGTGGAAAAATGCCCATCTTTTTGGATTTATTTTTCTGAAAATTTTAATATATTATACCTCTATATTCCGAGGATATTCTATTTCCTTTTAATCGTATTAATTCCTGTTTTAATAAAAAGGGAAAGATATCTCTTATTTTGGGAATGTACTTGGGCCACGATAGGAAACGCATCAGGCCAAGATACCCCTTCTTCTTCCTCCTCTCATTCCCTTCCTTCCCAAGCAATGGCAGAAGCTTCGTGGAAGCTTCCCTCCCTCGATTCGTGAGATATGTTGCCTCCCCTCGCCTTCCACCACCCATATAAGAGAGCCCCGACTCTCCTCGTTTCATTTTCCCCATCACCTCGCCTTCTCCCTGCTCGTAGCCACGGCGCCACCATCCTCATCTTCGTGTCAAGAACAGAGTACAGTAGGTCTCGTGGCGCTTCCCCATCACCCCTGCCGAGCCTCTCCAGCGCCCCACCCCCTGCCGTGCTACTCCTCCGCCGATTCCCCACCCCGCCGGCAACCTCCCCACCTCGCCGGAGAAGCTACCTCGCCGGAGTGCTTCCTCTCTGTCACCCATGGTGAGATTCACGAAATCCCGTATTGCAGTTTTTTAGGAAAATTGTAATCTTAGAAAATTCATATCTATTAGTCTACAACTTCGAATTAGGTGATTCTTTTTGCGTTGGATCAAAAATTTTATGTAGTTTCTGTAGATATATAATTTGTCTATGGTTGGATTTATAAAAATTGAGTTAGATCAGATTTGAATTAAAGCTTGTTTTGCTTATTCCGGGAGTTTAAAAATAGCTTTTAATTTGATTCTTTTTGCTTCTGCTTCCTATTGATCATATATTTCAGTAGTTTAAGTTTCAATTTTTTTTAAATATTTTTACTTAGGGTTTTAAGCAAAACAGATTCTGTTTTAGCCTTTTTTGTTTTCTTGCTATTTCTTTTGTATTAATTGTTCTTAATTTGTTTTTTTTTGTAATTGTGACAAGTTATATTTTTTTTTTGATATTTACCAGTAACTTTTCAACAACAACAAAATTTTATTTTATTTATTCTTATTTGTTTGCATGGAATCAATTCTAGTTCTATACTAACTTGCGAATTGATTGCATTGCTAGTTTGATTTCCTATTTTGAAAATACTTATAAAATAATATTGTTTTGTAAAGTTTACTTCTGTTATATTAGTTATTTTATATTTTGTTTTCTGTTATTTTTTCTATTTTAGTGTTTTATTTTCAGTTAGAACAAAAACTATATAGTGTTTGATGTAGTTGAAGGCTTCCTAGCTTCTTTGAAGTTTCCTTTGGATTTTTATCCACTCTCTCTTATTGATTTTTGATTGCATCAACTTTTATTGCTGTTTGTTAATTGATTGCTAGAATGATTGCTAGTGTGAGTGCTTATGTGAATACTATGTTTGATTATATAGATTTCATCGGAGAGTGACGAATAGTTCTATCACGTATTTCTCGAGAACGAAAATTCTTCTTCGTCAACATCACCAGGCAAGTCATTTGATCATGTATCACCTATGTTAGTTCTACCATCCTATGCCCAATTGCATGCTGAGTAGGTACTTGGAAATTATGGTTACATATTATAGTATCATGTGGTAGGCACCCAACAACCCCGTTACTAGGCCCGGGACGACATATTTCATATTGCTATGCTTGAGTAGACGGGATTCTGGTTGAGAGTTTATCACGAGTGATGCGAGGATACTTTAATAACCAAGACCGGTTAAGTCAAGACTTTTCAAGACCTCGTGATGCAATGCAACTCTGGGTGAAGGACGGTTGTTCGGCTCCCTAGAGAAACCAGTGGATGACCCGGGATGCTGGAGACGGCCATGACATCTTGCGGAAAGCTTCACCCAGGCTCAAAGAGACGGACGGATATTTTCAAGACCCAAGGCTTACCTGCACAGCCACAAGTCATTATGGGCTCTGGCTTGGTTGGACAACGCGGCGACTCTGGATATGCGGTGCTAGCAGATGTAGAAGAACGGTAGGATTGGATGGGCACCGACAAGGATTCAGAGGGACCCGTTGAAAGACCATGTTTTGATCATCCGGTCTTCAAACACCCTGAAGTGCGAGGACATACTCGGAGGCGATCAAATCTTGTGGGGAACGTGTGCAAAACTCTACAGAGTACTCAAACCTAATCGATTAGCCGTGTCCACGGTCATGGACAACTTGAGCCAAAGGAACTGAAGTTATCTGAAATTCTCAACACAAATAATAATATTGATGTGGGAATTATTGACAACTCGGGTACGAGAATTGGTTGGCGGAACCATCTCGTTAACAACAAACAACGTAGTAACATTTTGCTTTTAAGCCTCTCTTGATGTAGGAGAAAACTTGCTTTTCGCTAAAAACTTATAGCCCCACCTGCCATATATCCATATAGTATAGATGATTACTTTTCACCCCTCTCTTATGTGACTTGCCGGCATATTCAATATGCTGACCTACACGGCTGCAACGTCTTATATTGCAGATATTTTTCTTCGACGAGTAAGAGTATGATTCAGGGTTACGGTCTACACTCAACTTGTCGTTGGTGTTTATTGGGACTCCACTCCCTTGACTGCTTCCGCTGAGATATTTAAGGTATTTATCAGTTTTACGCTATTTACATGTGATTGCACTTTGATATATACATTGATGTACTGTGTGTGCCAGCATACTGATCCAGGGATGGCACAGATACACAGAGGCTTGACTCGTTTTGAGTCGGGTCGCTACATTAAAGTTTGGGGATGTGATGCTTATGTAAAAAAGCTTCAACCTGAAAAGCTGGAATCCAAAGCGGAAAAGTGCGTCTTCATAGGTTACCCAAAAGAGACAGTTGGGTATACCTTCTATCTCAAATCCGAGGGAAAAGTGTTTGTTGCTAAGAACGGAGCTTTTCTCGAGAAGGAGTTTCCCTCGAGAGAATTGAGTGGGAGGAAGATAGAACTTGATGAAGTTGTCGAACCTCTCATCCCTCTGGATGGTGGCGCAGGGCAAGGGGAAACCCCTGTCATTGCGACGTTGGTTGAGGAGGAAGTTAATGATGATGATCATGAAACTCCGGATCAAGTTCCTATCGGACCTCGCAGGTCGACGAGACCGCGTGCTAGTCCAGAGTGGTACGGTAATCCCGTCTTATATATACGGTAATCCCGTCTTATATATACGGTAATCCCGTCTTATATATACGGTAATCCCTCCCACCTATATATACGGAGGTTTTAGGGCTGATTTGAGACGACTTTTCCACGGCAGCCCGACCACATACCTCCACGATTTTTCCTCTAGATCGCGTTTCTGCGGAGCTCGGGCGGAGCCCTACTGAGACAAGATCATCACCAACCTCCGGAGCGCCGTCACGCTGCCGGAGAACTCTTCTACCTCTCCGTCTCTCTTGCTGGATCAAGAAGGCCGAGATCATCGTCGAGCTGTACGTGTGCTGAACGCGGAGGTGCCGTCCGTTCGGTACTAGATCGTGGGACTGATCGCGGGATTGTTCGCGGGGCGGATCGAGGGACGTGAGGACGTTCCACTACATCAACCGCGTTCTCTAACGCTTCTGTTGTACGGTCTACAAGGGTACGTAGATCGCTCATCCCCTCTCGTAGATGGACATCACCATGATAGGTCTTCGTGCGCGTAGGAAATTTTTTATTTCCCATGCGACGTTCCCCTACAAATACAAGATTCTCCAACCACTTGTATAAACCTAAATGGTTTGATCACCTCATCAAAGCGTTTGTTCCAACTCCGAGATGCTTGCACCAGTCCATAAATGGATCGCTGGAGCTTGCACACCTTGTTAGCATTCTTAGGATCGACAAAACCTTCGGGTTGCATCATATACAACTCTTCCTTAAGGAAACTGTTAAGGAACGCCGTTTTGACATCCATCTGCCAGATTTCATAATCGAAAAATGCAGCTATTGCTAACATGATTCTGACGGACTTAAGCATTGCCACGGGTGAGAAAGTCTCATCGTAGTCAATTCCTGGAACTTGTGAAAAACCCTTTGCCACAAGTCGAGCTTTATAAACGGTCACATTACCGTCAGCGTCCGTTTTCTTCTTAAAGATCCATTTGTTCTGAATAGCCTTGTGGCCCTCAGGTAGTATCTCCAAAGTCCACACTTTGTTCTCATACATGGATCCTATCTCGGATTTCATGGCTTCTAGCCATTTGTTGGAATCTGGGCCCACCATTGCTTCTTCATAACTTGCAGGTTCATTGTTGTCTAACAACATGATTGATAAGACGGGATTACCGTACCACTCTGGAGCAGCACGTGATCTCGTCGACCTGCGTGGTTCAACAGAAACTTGAACTGGAGTTTCATGATCATCATCATTAACTTCCTCCTCAACCGGCGTCGCAACGACAGAGGTTTCCCCTTGCCCTGCGCCACCATCCAGAGGGATGATAGGTTCGACAACCTCGTCAAGTTCTATCTTCCTCCCACTCAATTCTCTCGAAAGAAACTCCTTCTCGAGAAAAGCTCCGTTCTTAGCAACAAACACTTTGCCCTCGGATTTGAGATAGAAGGTGTACCCAACTGTCTCTTTTGGGTAACCTATGAAGACGCACCTTTCCGCTTTGGGTTCCAGCTTCTCAGGCTGAAGCTTTTTGACATAAGCATCACATCCCCAAACTTTAAGAAACGACAACTTTGGCCTCTTGCCATACCACAGTTCGTATGGTGTCGTCTCAACGGATTTTGATGGTGCCCTATTTAAAGTGAATGCAGCTGTTTCTAATGCATAACCCCAAAATGATAACGACAAATCAGTAAGAGACATCATAGATCGCAGCATCTCTAACAAAGTACGATTACGACGTTCGGACACACCATTACGCTGTGGTGTTCCAGGCGGTGTTAACTGCGAAACAATTCCACATTGTCTTAAGTGAGCACCAAACTCGAAACTCAGATATTCACCCCCACGATCAGACCGTAGGAACTTGATCTTCTTGTTACGATGATTTTCCACTTCACTCTGAAATTGCTTGAACTTTTCAAATGTTTTAGACTTGTGCTTCATCAAGTAGACATAACCATATCTACTTAAATCTTCAGTGAAGGTGAGAAAATAACGATATCCGCCACGTGCCTCTACGCTCATTGGACCACACACATCGGTATGTATGATTTCCAATAAGTCACTTGCACGCTCCATTGTTCCGGAGAACGGAGTCTTAGTCATCTTGCCCATGAGGCATGGTTCGCACGTGTCAAGTGAATCAAAGTCAAGTGACTCCAAAAGTCCATCAGGATGGAGTTTCTTCATGCGCTTTACACCAATATGACCCAAGCGGCAGTGCCACAAAAATATGGCGCTATCATTGTTTACTCTAACTCTTTTGGTCTCAATGTTATGTATATGCGTATCGCTATCAAGATTCAATATGAACAATCCTCTCACATTCGGTGCATGACCATAAAAGATGTTACTCATAGAAATAGAACAACCATTATTCTCAGACTTAAAAGAGTAACCGTCTCGCAATAAACAAGATCCAGATATAATGTTCATGATCAACGCATGCACTAAATAACAATGATTTAAGTTCATCACTAATCCCGATGGTAGCTGAAGTGACACTGTGCCGACGGCGATTGCATCAATCTTGGAACCATTTCCTACGCGCATCGTCACTTCGTCTTTCGCCAGCCTTCGTCTATTCCGCAGTTCCTGCTTCGAGTTGCAAATATGAGCAACAGAACCGGTATCAAATACCCAGGCACTACTACGAGAGCCGGTTAAGTACACATCAATAACATGTATATCAAATATACCTGATTTTTCTTTGCCCGCCTTCTTATCTGCCAGATACTTGGGGCAATTGCGCTTCCAGTGACCCACACCCTTGCAATAGAAACACTCCGTTTCAGGCTTAGGTCCAGCTTTGGGTTTCTTCGGCGGATTGGCAACAGGCTTGCCGCTCTTCTTCGAATTGCCCTTCTTGCCTTTGCCATTTCTCTTGAAACTAGTGGTCTTATTCACCATCAACACTTGATGCTCTTTACGGAGTTCATACTCTGCGACTTTCAACATCGCAAACAACTCGCCGGGAGACTTGTTCATCCCTTGCATGTTGTAGTTCAACACAAAGCCTTTGTAGCTTGGCGGCAGTGATTGAAGGATTCTGTAAGTGATAGCTTCTTGCGGGAGTTCAATCCCCAGTTCAGCCAGACGGTTTGAGTACCCAGACATTTTGAGCACATGTTCACTGACAGACGAGTTTTCCTCCATCTTGCAAGCA